>NC_056502.1:50608394-50611567 GCF_014905685.2 Nematolebias whitei
ATATATATATATATATGTATGTGTGTGTGTGTGTGTGTATAAGTGTATAAATGTCTATATATATATATATCCATCCATCCGTTTTCTTCCGCTTATCCGGGGTCGGGTCGCGGGGGTTGCAGCCTAAGTACGTAGGCCCAGAATTCCATCTCCCCAGCCACTTGGGCCAGCTCTCCCGGGGGAATCCCGAGGCGTTCCCAGGCCAGCCGAGAGACATAATCCCTCCAGTGTGTCCTAGGTCTTTCTCTGGGCCTCCTTCCGGTGGGACGTGTCCGGAACACCTCACCAGGGAGGCGTCCAGAAGGCATCCTAACCAGATGCCCGAGCCACCTCAACTGGCTCCTCTTGACGTGGAGAAGCAGCGGCTCTACTCTGAGTCCCTCCTGGATGATCGAGCTTCTCACCCTGTCTCTAAGGGAGAGCCCAGACACCCTGCGGAGAAAACTCATTTTGGCCGCTTGTATACGAGATCTCATTCTTTCGGTCACAACCCAAAGCTCGTGACCATAGATGAGGGTAGGAACATAGATCGATCGGTAAATTGAGAGCTTCGCCTTTTGACTCAGCTCTCTCTTCACCACGACAGACCTGTGTAGCGCCTGCTTCACTGCAGACGCTGCACCTATCTGCCTATCGATCTCACGCTCCATTTTTCCCTCATTCATGAACAAGACCCCAAGATACTTGAACTCCTCCACTTGGGGTAGGACCTCCTCCCTGACGAAAAGAGGGCATTCTACCCTTTTCCGGTTCAAGACCATTGCCTCGGATTTGGAGGAACTGATCTTCATCCCGGCCGCGTCGCATTCGGCTGCTAACCACTCTAGCGAAAGCTGTAGATCACGTTCTGATGAAGCCAGTAAGACCACATCATCTGCAAAAAGCAGAGACGCAATCCTAAGGCCACCAGAACGGAACCCCTCAACACCTTGGCTGCACCTAGAAATTCTGTCCATAAAAGTTATGAACAGAATCGGTGACAAAGGGCAACCTTGGCGGAGTCCAACTCTCACCAGGAACAAGCCCGACTTACTGCCGGCGATGCAGACCAGGCTTTGACACTGGTCATACAGGGACCTAACAGCCCATATCAAAGGGCCCAGTACCCCATACTCCCAGAGTACCTCCCACAGGTTCCCCCGAGGGACGCGGTCGAACGCCTTATCCAAGTCCAAAAAGCACATGTAGAACGGTTGGGCAAACTCCCAAGCACCCTCCAGGACCCTGCTGAGAGTGTAGAGCTGGTCCAGTGTTCCACAGCCAGTACAAAAACCCCACTGCTCCTCCTGAATCCGAGGTTCGACTATCCGATGGACCCTCCTCTCCAGAACCCCCAAATAGACCTTACTAGGGAGGCTTAAGAGCGTGATTCCCCTGTATTTGGAACACACTCTACGGTCCCCCTTTTTGAATAGGGGGACCACCACCCCGGTCTGTCAATCCAGGGGAACTTCCCCCGATGTCCACGCAATATTACAGAGTCACGTAAGCCAACACAACCCTACAACATCCAGAGCCTTAAGGAACTCTGGGCGAATCTCATCCACCCCTGGGGCCCTGCCATCAAGGAGCTTTTTAACCACCTTGGTGACCTCAGCACCAGAGATTGGAGGGCCCGACCCAGAGTCCCCAGGCTCTGCTTCCTCAGTGGAATACGTGCCGGTGGGATTGAAGAGGTCTTCAAAGTATTCCGCCCACCGACCCACAACATCCCGAGTTGAGGTCAGCAGCATACCACTCCCACTATAAACAGTGTTGGTGGTGGCGTACCGCTTTCCCCCCCTGAGATGCCGGATGGTGGACAAGAATCACCTCAAAGCCATACGGAAGTCGTTCTCCATGGCTTCTACGAACTCCTCCCATGCCCGAGTTTTTGTCTCAGCGACCACCCGAGCCGCATATCGCTTGGACTTCTGGTACCCATCAGCTGCTTCCGGGGTCCCACAGGCCAAAAAGGCCAGATAGGACTCTTTCTTCAGCCTGACAGCATCCCTCACGATGGTGTCCACCATCAGGTTCGAGGGTTGCCGCCGTGACAGGCACCAACACCCTTGCGGCCGCAGCTCCGGTAAGCCACCTCGACTATAGAGGCACGAAACATGGTCCACTCAGACTCAATGTCCCCCACCTCCCTCAGAACATGTTCGAAGTTCTCGCGGAGGTGGGAGTTAAAACTCCGTCTCACAGGAGACTCTGCCAGACGTTCCCAACAAACCCTCACAATACGTTTGGGTCTGCCAGGTCTGACCGGCATCCTCACCCACCATCGGAGCCAACTCACCACCAGGTAGTGATCAGTGGACAGCTCTGCCTCTCTCTTCACCCGAGTGTCCAATACATGTGGCCGCAGATCAGATGAGATGATGACAAAGTCGATCATCGAACTGCGGCCTAGGGTGTCCTGGTGCCAAGAGCACATATGAACACCCTTATGCTTGAACAAGGTGTTCGTTATTGACAATCCATGACAAACGCAGAAGTCCAACAACAGAACACCACTCTGGTTCAGATCAGGGGGGCCATTCCTCCCAACCACACCCCTCCAGGTCTCACTGTCATTGCCCACATGAGCATTGAAGTTCCCCAGCAGAACAAGGGAGTCCCTAGGAGGTGCACTTTCCAGTACCCCCTCCAAGGACTTCAGAAAGGGTGGATAATCTGAACTGCCGTTTGGTACATAAGCACAAACGACAGTCAGAACCCGTCCCCCCACACGTAGGCGGAGGGAGGCCACCCTCTCATTCATTGGGGTGAACCCCAATACACAGGCACCAAGTTGGGGGGCAATAAGTATGCCCACTCCTGCTCGGCGCCTCTCACCAGTGGCAACTCTAGAGTGGAAGAGTGTCCAGCCCCTCTCAAGGAAACTGGTTCCAGAGCCAGAGCCATGCGTAGAGGTGAGTCCTACTATTTCTAGCCGGAACCTCTCAGCCTCACACTCCAGCTCAGGCTCCTTCCCCACCAGTGAGGTGACATTCCACGTTCCAATAGCCAGCTTCTGTAGCCGAGGATCAGACCGCCAGGGTCCCCGTCCTCGGCCACCACCCATCCCACATTGCACCCGACCCCTTTGGCCCCTCCCACAGGTGGTGAGCCCATGGAAAGATATATATATATATATATATATACATATATACATATATATATATATATATATATATATATATATATAT
>NC_056502.1:50611667-50612763 GCF_014905685.2 Nematolebias whitei
CACCTGCTCACAGTGCCAAAACCACTGGTAAATGGTTTACTGACCATGGTATTACTGTGCTCAATTGGCCTGCCAACTCTCCTGACCTGAACCCCATAGAGAACCTGTGGGATATTGTGAAGAGAAAGTAGAGAGACGCAAGACCCAACACTCTGGATGAGCTTAAGGCCGCTATCGAA
Source organism: Nematolebias whitei (assembly GCF_014905685.2). Classification (NCBI taxonomy): domain Eukaryota; kingdom Metazoa; phylum Chordata; class Actinopteri; order Cyprinodontiformes; family Rivulidae; genus Nematolebias; species Nematolebias whitei. Next base: position 50,611,847 of record NC_056502.1, read on the forward strand.
GCATCCTGGGCCTCCATAACACCTCAGCAGTGCCACAGGCTGATTGCCTCCATGCCATGCCGCACTGAAGCAGTCATTCATGCAAAAGGATTCCCAACCAAGTATTGAGTGCATAACTGAACATGATTATTTGAAGGTTGGCGTTTTTTGTATTAAAAACACTTGTCTTTCATTGGTGAGATGAAATATGCTAATTTTTTGGGACAAGCATTTTGGGTTTTCATGAGCTGTATGCCATAATCATCTGTATTAAAACAATTAAAGACCTGAAATATTTCAGTTGGTGTGCAATGAATCTGAAATATATGAAAGTTTCATTTTTATCATTACATTATGGAAAATAATGACCTTTATCACAATATGCTAATTTTTTGAGAAGGACCTTTATTTCTGAATCCTGGCTCAACAAATCTGTACTCAATAATGACGTGGCAATCAATGGATTTAACATCTACCGCTGTGATCGTCAAAAAAAGGGGGGGGGGTGGAGTCAATATTTACATTAGAGATTCTCTGGTTTCTAGTCTTGTGTCTTCTATAACAATTCCAAACCAGTTTGAAGCCTTATCTGTAAACATCACCTTGAATGGAGGCCAGATTTTAACTGTAGTCTGCTGCTACCGCCCCCCCTCAGCATCACCTGAGGCATAGACTGCCATGATGGAATTTCTAGGTAATTTAAAATTCAAAGAGGTCCTTTTGGCTGGAGACCTCAACATTGATTGGTGTAAGTTGACCCCTGTAGTGAACCTGATCTGACCTCAAATCTGATCAGATGAACTGAGACTGTTATTTCATTGATCTACATCCAGAAATACAGTTTGAGCCATCTGGAGACTTTCTTCCTTGAATTAATCAAGTAGAAAAGAAAATCCTCTATGATCATTACTATTTTACAAATGTTTGATAATCAAATT
>NC_056502.1:50612863-50616319 GCF_014905685.2 Nematolebias whitei
TTTTATTCAGAATAGAACACAAATCACAGATCAAAAGTTTAAACTGACAGAATGTATCATTTTAAGGGAAAAATCTGTTGTTTCCAAATTTCATGGCGTCAACAAATCCCAAAAAAGTTGGGACAAGTCCATTTTTACCACTGTGTGGCATCCCCCCTTCTTCTTACAACACTCAACAGACGTCTGGGGACAGAGGAGACCAGTTTCTCAAGTTTAGAAATAGGAATGCTCTCCCATTCATGTCTAATACAGGCCTCTAACTGTTCAATCATCTTGGGCCTTCTTTGTGGCACCTTCCTCTTTATGATGTGCCAAATGTTCTCTATAGGTGAAAGATCTGGACTGCAGGCTGGCCATTTCAGTACCCAGATCCTTCTCCTACGTAGCCATGATGTTGTGATTGCTGCAGAATGTGGTCTGGCATTATCGTGTTGAAAAATGCAGGGTCTTCCCTGAAAGAGATGACGTCTAGATGGGAGCATATGTTGTTCTAGAACCTGAACATAGTTCTCTGCATTAATGGTGCCTTTCCAGACATGCAAGCTGCCCATGCCACAAGCGCTCATGCAACCCCATACCATCAGTGACGCAGGCTTCTGAACGGAGCGTTGATAACAACTTGGGCTATCCTTGTCCTCTCTGGTCCGGATGACATGGCATCCCAGTGTTCCATAAAGAACTTCAAATCGTGACTCATCTGACCACAGAACAGTCTTCCATTTTGCCACACTCCATTTTAAATGACCCCTGGCCCAGTGCAAACGTCTGAGCTTGTGGAGCTTGCTTAGAAATGGCTTCCTCTTTGCACTGTAGAGTTTCAGCTGGCAACGGAGGATGGCAAGGTGGATTGTGTTTACTGAGAATGCTTTCTGGAAGTATTCCTGAGCCCATTCTGTTATTTCCTTGACAGTGGCATTCCTGTTTGAGGTGCAGTGACGTTTAAGGGCCCGGAGATCACGAGCATCCAATAGATTTTTACGGCCTTGACCCTTACGCACAGCGATTGTTCCAGATTCTCTGAATCTTTTGATGATGTTATGCACGGTTGATGATAATAACTTAAAAGTCTTTGCTATTTTACGCTGGGTAACATCATTCTGGTATTGCTGCACTATCTTTCTGCACAACAATGGTGAAATTGGTGATCCTCTTACCATCTTGGCTTCTGAGAGACACTGACACTCTGAGAAGCTCTTTTTATACACAATCATGTTGTCAATTGACCTAATTAGTGTTAATTTGACTTCCAGCTGTTCGTTATATGCTCAATTTCCTTTTTCAAGCTACTTATTGCTACTTGTCCCAACTTTTTTGGGATTTGTTGACACTGTGAAATTTTGAATCAACATATTTTTCCGTTAAAATTTTAAATTTACTCAGATTAAACTTTTTATATGTCATCTATGTTATATTATGAATAAAATATTGACATTTGCCATCTCCACATCATTGCATTCAGTTTTTATTCACAATTTGTTTAGTGTCCCAACTTTTTTGGAATCCAGTTTGTATTAAATAACAACAGTTACAATAAATAACAGTTATAATAAATAACAACAGTTATAATAAAAGGCAGAGAGCAGAGTGTTTTTGTGCTGCTCAGCATTTTTCAGCATGTAGGAGCAAAACTAATAAAAGGCAGGCTCCAAAGAGACGTTAGTGTATTCACCAGTTTGGACTAACTGTCATGCAAACACTGCATGCACAATGGATGCAGCTGAGCCTGGCATTCCTGCATGAGGTAGGGCAGCTGACTTGGGGCCAGAAAGTCGTGGTTTGACTCCCAGCCATTCCCTTTGTCGATCCATGACCTGGGATCTATGTGGACTGGAGATGCTGGGTTGTCTAGAATGTTAAGCAGAAATGGACAAACTGTCCTCATGTATAAGCTACAGTGGTGATCATGACTAGGTCAAGAAAACAACTTAAAAGCAGACGTGATTCCCGTTGTTTCATCCTGACACTGTCTGAGAGTCTTGCTGGAGTGGACATGTAGAGTGTGGTGAGGGCACAAAAGACTATCTTTGGAAAGTAGAGAAAAAATGCAAGCATTAAGGCATAGCAGCAGCATGATTTATTTTGTAATGAAGGAGGTTTTCCAAATTTACCACAATCTAGCTAAGTTTAATTAGATCATAGAGAGTGTGTGAATGGGATCTTATAAACATCTGCTTAGTTAAAATTTGGAATAAATGAACACAAAAGTTCTCAGACTGCAAGAGTTATCAGTATGTTTTTTTACTGCCTCAAAAGATTTTGAAAAAGAAAATAACTTATGAGCATAGGTGGTTCTATGATCAGAACTCAGAATACTGAAAATATGACTTTTAATCAATGACCTGCATTAACTTCAACTCAGTATCTCACTGGGCTATAACTGTTGGAGACTAATTATGAACAGCATTTACAAGGGACCCTTGGACGCCTCCTTAGGGAGGTGCTTCGGGCATGTCCAACTGGGAGGAGACCTCGGAGAAGACCCATGACACACTGTAGAGACTAAGTCCCTCGGTTGGCCTGGGAACGCCTTGGAATTATCCCAGAAGAGCTGGAAGAGGTGGCTGTGGAAAGAGATGTCTGGGCTTCCCTGCTCAAGATGCCCCAAGACCCGACTTTGGAACAAGCTGAAGATAATAGATGGATGGATGGATGGATGGATACTGGATAAAGGGGCAGATATAATAAGATTTTTTTCTTCTTTCTGCTGCCTTTCATTTTAAATATACTTTTTTTTATATACTTATGGAATTGTTTTGTATTTTTTTAAATGAATAAACTTTATACCATACGATACCATGGATGGATACTTTTACTGAAACAAAACTACAGTTCTCCAACAGTTTAGACAGTCATTGCTCAAAGTCAGTCTGGACCAAAGCCTGTTGAACAGGTGCACATATTCAAGGACTGTTTCACCTCCAGCTGTTAGTCTGTGCTGTTTGCTAACAGAAAAAAAAAGACAATGTCATTTGGCGCTGCCTTCATTGTTGTTTTGAAAACTGTGACCTCTGCCTTTATTATTTTCAGACATGTCTCCTCCTTGCCCTTCAGGCTCTGCTGCTACTATCACCTTCTTCAGGGATGTTGTGTCATTGCGCGTCAGCCAGAGAAGGAAACATGAATTTACATTTCTAAACCATTTATTCAGTAAGGGCTAAAGAGATGTTTTCCACAGAGTTGGTGTTGGAAATATGTCATATTCTTTTTTTTCCCTCCCCAGCTTTCCTCACCACCAAGTGTGTGAGTAAATCTGCTTAACACTTTTTTTTTCTTTTCCCCACTGTGGTAGTGACACTGTCCTGTTGCCGCATGCTTTTGAGTATAAGTGGAAGATGAGGGAAGACATTTATATCAGCATTAAACACACTTACGAAAGAGGGCGAGAGCTTTGGTTGGGGTGGGGTTAGAACTGGTAATGGCTAAGGCCCTACCCACATACACACACACACACACATA
>NC_056502.1:50616419-50623637 GCF_014905685.2 Nematolebias whitei
TCAGTTTAAACTTTTGATCTGTGATTTGTGTTCTATTCTGAATAAAATATTAGATGTTGGCACCTCCACATCATTGCATTCAGTTTTTATTCACAATTTGTTTAGTGTCCCAACTTTTTTGGATTCCGGTTTGTATAATTTTTGTTATTTATCATAACTGTTGTAATTTATTGTAACTATTGTTATTTATTATAACTATTGCTATTTATGATAACCATAGTTATTTATTATAACTGTTGGTATTTGTTATAACTGTTATTTATTGTAATTGTTGTTTTTTTATTATAACTGTTCGTATTTATTATAACTGTTGTTTTTTTATTATTATAACTATTGTTATTTATTGTAACTATTGTTATTTATGATAACCATTGTTATTTATGATAACCATTGTTATTTATTATAACTGTTGGTATTTGTTATAACTGTTATTTATTGTAATTGTTATTTAATATAATTGTTGTTTTTTATTATAACTGTTCGTATTTATTATAACTGTTGTCATTTATTATTATAACTGTTGTTATTTATTATAACTGTTGTTCAAGCAGAAAAACTTTGCACTGCAGCTGCCTGGAGTGTGCATGTGCCACTTCACACTTGGAGCATTTCACTCCTCTGAGATGGGTTCCCCTGAAAATCTCCACTCTGAGACCTGGATTCAGAAATCTTGAGTTTCAGAGAGAACGAGGCTGTTGTCTGTAAATGAACGGCTGAACGTGTAAACGAGGCCTCAGACTGGCTGCCCTGTCTGTCAATCAAGTGGCAGATTTCATAGATGGATGATAGACTGACATTTATTAATGCCATGACATCTACCCATAATACTTTTGAGATGGACCGGTAGATTGTGATCGACACACTGGTCACCCCTGCTTTAGAACATAAAGGATGTGTTATGTAGTGTGAGTTTGGTCTAAATAACTAAACTACTTTGATATACATGAGAGAAAATAAAACATAAAAACAAGAAGAAACTTTCCAAAAAAAAGTAATTTTAACTGATAATCTGTTACTGAGCAAGGAATTAAATGCAGGTGAGTTACTAAAAAAACAAAAACAAATGGAAACATGAAGACAGTATCAAGGAAGCTGAGGATATCAAGCTGTAATGACAGAAGACAAAGAAAACCTACAATAAAACATAAACTAGAGTTGGAAACTACAAACTACATTTTCTCACTGTATCAGTACTGTAATTCAGTATGAGTTTTGTGTACTTTGTACCTTCAGTGTAATTCTTAAATGTATATATTTACTTTTACTGAAGTATGCTTTTTCCAAATATTGTACTTAGTTACATTTAAAAACCTATTCATTATGGAGTAAAAAAAAATACTATTAAGTAAATTAAACAGGAGGAAAAAATGCCTAGCATAGTCCCTGCAGTGACTGGGTTTGTTTATGACCACCTCACCAGTGTAAGATTTGGCTTGTAATGGTAATAATCCTCTGGGAATCCAAAAAAGTTCAATCTGGTCCTCTGGACATAAAACAAAAAAAAAAAGCAAAAAAATATAGAAACGTTTCGACTCTCATCCAAGAGACTTCCTCAGTCTGAGGTGCTGTTTTCAGCTCAGTCTCTTAAATAGCACCTTCTCAGAGTGGATCAACCAGTTTGCTGCTGACAACCAAAACCAGCTGATTACTTGCTCAAGAAGCATGCATCAGGATAATCCTCTGGGAAGGAGGAGGTTCCCTGTTAGATGAGCCCAGAAAGATTTTGTAGAAGCTCTACCTGCTCAGTGGGCTGTTTCATCCCCTGGCATGGAGCAGACCGTGGCATACACTTGTCGGCACACTTGTGAACAGTGGACAGCTGAACCTCCACCGTGACTGCTGTTCAAGTCAAACTGAAATAAAACTCCTGGAACAGATGGTCATGGTAAAGACGCTTTGGCTCCAAGTTAAAGGAGATAAGCTGCTCCATTCACAAACTGTGCACGGCACTGCTAGTGTTGGTCAGCTCTTTAGTAGCCGATAGGCTAACTAGTTATTATACACGCTCACTCTATAACCTGATGTAATCATAAAGAGAGAACATTATTAACACCCAAACTCTGGTTAGAAAACACATTAGAGAATCAATAACTGGACGTGGCCCAATCTAATTTAAACATGCAGTTTGATGAAAAATAATACAACATTTATTGAAAATAAATAAATTAATTAATTGAAGGGCAGCATGGTGGTGCAACTGGTAGAGCTGCTGCCTCTCAGCGAGCTGGTTCCTGGTTCAAATCCCAGTCCAGGGGCCTTTCTGGATGGAGTTTGCATGTTCTCTCCATGCATGAGTGGTTTTCTCCAGGTACTCCAGTTTCATCCCACATTCCAAAAACATGCATGTTAGGCTGATTGGTAACTCTGAATTGTCTCTAAGTGAGTGAGAGAGTGAATGGTTGTTTGTCTTGTTTGTCTCTATGTGTCCTTGTGATGGACTTGCAACCTGTCCAGGGTGTCCCCCGCCCCTCGCACAGTGATTGCCAGACATGGGCACTGGCGACCCCCGTGACACAAAATGGAAGAAGCGGGTAAAAGATAATGGACGGATGGATGAAATAAATTGATAACATTAATTTCAGTCTGCTTAGACCAGATATGTTCAGCTAGTGTTTTTAAATATATGTTTTTGTGTCTTTTTGTTTCTTTCAACTTATGAGCTTGTGTGAGGAGAAAAAACTAAATCATCTTCCCCTCTTTGCACTGCAGGAAAGATGTTCACATGTTGTTAAAAAGAAACTAATTTAACCTTTTTTTTACGTATTGCACATTTTTTACATGATTTTTTTTTTTTATATAAGTAATATTGTTTGTAACTGATAGAAAAACTCTACTACACACTAAGTCCATGCTGAATAATCCAGGTATACAAACCAACATTTTTCAGTCAGGTCATCTGGACAGTTTAATTTTTTGTGCTGAAACATTTCGCCTTCGATCCGGAAGGCTTCATCATTCAAGGAAACACACAACAAAACTGATTCATCCCCCAACTGCTTACTCCAAAGTGGAACAAACCAGTTACACACACATTCATACAGCACTCTACTACACACGCACACATACAAAAAGCACTCTACTACACACATGTTCACACAACAAACTACTATACAAAAAAACATACATATAGCACTCTACTACACACACATATTCATACAACACTCTACTACACACACTTTCATACAGCACTCTACTACACACACACATATTCATACAGCACTCTACTACACACACATATTCATACAACACTCTACTACACACACACACATTCGTACAGCACTCTACTACACACACGTTCATACAACACTCTACTATACACAAACATATATACAGGACTCTATTACACACACACATATTCGTCCAGCACTCTACTACACACACACACACATTCAAACAGCACTCTACTACACACATATTCATACAGCACTCAACTACACACACACATATTCATACAGCACTCTACTACACACATGTATTCGTACAGCACTCTATTACACACACATTCATACAGCACTCTACTACACACACAAATATTCATACAGCACTCTACTACACACATATTCATACAGCACTCTACTACACACACACATATTCATACAGCACTCTACTACACACATGTATTCGTACAGCACTCCACTAAACACACATATTCATACAGCACTCTACTACACACACATAAATTCATACAACACTCTACTACACACACATTCATACAACACTCTACTACACACAAACAGTCATACAGCACTTTACTACACACACATATTCATACAGCACGCTACTACACACACACATATTCATACAGCATTCTACTACACACACACATTCATACAGCACTCTACTACACACACACACACATATTCATACAGCACTCTACTACACACATACACACATTCATACAGCACCCTTCTAAACACACAAATATTCCAAACATTCATACAGCCCTCTACTACACACACACACATATTAATACAGCACTCTACTACACACACATATATTTATACAGCACTCTACTACACACACACACACACACACACACACACACACACACACACATTCATACAGCACTCTACTACAAACACACACATTCACACAGCAGTCTATTACACACAAACACATTCAAACAGCACTCTACTACACACACATTCATAAATCACTCTATAACACACATATATTCATACAGCACTCTACAACACACATATTCATACAGCACTCTACTACACACACATATATTTATACTGCATTCTACTACACACACGTTCATACAACACTCTACTATACACAAACATATATACAGGACTCTATTACACACACACATATATTCATACAGCACTCTATTACACACACACATATATTCATACAGCACTCTATTACACACAAATTCATACAGCACTCTACTACACACACAAATATTCATATAGCACTCTACTACACACACAAATATTCATATAGCACTCTACTACACACACAAAAATTCATATAGCACTCTACTACACACATATTCATACAGCACTATACTATACACACGCATATTCGTACAGCACTGTACTACACACACAAATATTCATACAGCACTGTACTAAACACACATATTCATACAGCACTCTACTACACACATATTCATACAACACTCTACGACACACACATTCATACAGCACTTTACTACACACACACATATTCATAAAGCACGCTATTACACACACACACATATTCATACAGCACTCTACTACACACATACACACATTCATACAGCACTCTTCTACACACACATTCATACATCAATCTACTACAAACACACACATTCAAACAGCACTCTACTACACACACATTCATATATCACTCTATTACACACACATATTCATACAGCACTCTACAACACACATATTCATACAGCACTCTACTACACACACATATTCATACAACACTCTACTACACACACATTCATACAGCACTCTACTACACACACATATTCATACAACACTCTACTACACACACAAATATTCATACAGCACTCTACTACACACACATATTCATACAACACTCTACTACACACGCACACATTCATAAAGCACTGTACTACACACACATTCATACAGCACTCTACTACACACACAAATATTCATACAGCACTCTACTACACACACATATTCATACAACATTCTACTACACACACATTCATACAGCACTCTTCTACAGACACACACACACACACACACACACACACACACACACACACACACACAATCATACAGGACTCTACCACACACACACATATTCATACATAATTATATTACACACACATTCATAAAGCACTCTACTACACACACATATTCATCCAGCACTCTACTACACACACACATATTCATACAGCACTCTGCTACACACACAAATTCATATAGCACTCTACTACACACCCACTTATTCATGCTTCAATCTACTACATCTCTACAAATAGTAAATGGACGGTACCTTTATAACACATTTCTTTCTTATCAAGATAATGTTCTTTACAACACATTCTGTGCCGTCATTTACTTTCACTCATCCATTCATACAACACTGTACTTCACACACACATTCATAGAGCACTCTACACACACACACACACACATTCATACAGCACTCTACTAGACACACACATTCATACAGCACTCTATTAAACAAACACATTCATACAGCACTCTACTACACACACACATTCATACCTCACACTACTACACACACACAATCATACAGCACTCTACTACACACACACACACACACACAATCATACAGCACTCTACTACACACGCACATATTCATACATCATTCTATTACACACACATTCATAAAGCACTCTACTACACACACACATATATTCATACAGCACTCTACTACACACACACATATTCATACAGCACTCTACACACACACACATTCATACAGCACTCTACTAGACACACACATTCATACAGCACTCTATTAAACAAACACATTCATACAGCACTCTACTACACACACACATTCATACCTCACTCTACTACACACACACAATCATACAGCACTCTACTACACACACACACACACACACACACACAATCATACAGCACTCTACTACACACGCACATATTCATACATCATTCTATTACACACACTTTCATAAAGCACTCTACTACACACACACATATATTCATACAGCACTCTACTACACACACACATATTCATACAGCACTCTGCTACACACACACACACACACATTCATATAGCACTCTACTACACACCCACTTATTCATACTTCAATCTACTACATCTCGACAAATAATAAATGGACTGTACCTATATAACACATTTCTTTCTTATCAAGATACTCATTGTTCTTTACAACACAATCTGTGCCCTGATTTACCTTCACTCACCCATTCATACAGCACTCTACTACATCTCTTTAAAGAATAATCAGAACTTTATCACATTCATACACCAATGGGACACACATCAGAGGCAATGATGTGTTCAGTGTCATGTCCAGGGACACTTCAGCATGTGACTTCTGGTGGAATCAAACCCCCAACTCTTGCATTGGAGGATGACTACTCTAACCACTCAGCCACTGCTGCCCCAAATCAAAAACTAAATTAAAGAAAACACCACTAGTAAACTAGAAAAACAAAGAAGAAAGAAAGAGAACTTTACCAATACTGAAAAACACAGACCAGTCTGACTATGTTCTGATTTGGACCAAAAGCTCTATAAATCATTCTGTGCACAATTATATTTCAGCCCATTTAAAAACTGTGTGGAAGGATGTGAGGTTTCATAATGAATTTTCTGTTAAGTACAGTCTTGTACATTCATATACTCCATGCCAACCAACTATAGCTGAAAGCACAATTCCACATCAAACATTTTCACAGTTGCACCATACTTTTTCATTTTTTGTTAAGCTGCATGAGTGAAAATTAAACATGCTGATGCAAAGGCACGGTAAAGCAAAAATAAACAAATTCTCACTCTGGAAACTAATTTTTGAGTTTTTGTCCGAAAGGGAAAAAACAACAACAGTACCATAGTCACTCGTTTATAGAGGAGGTTACATTATACAGACCCCCACAATAAGTGAAAAATCACGAAGTAAGGACCTTATATACTTTGTATATATATATATATTATATATATATATTATTAGTATATATCATATTACTGTCACTATTTTCAGTTCTCAGATTATCTGGAGTCACT
>NC_056502.1:50623737-50625456 GCF_014905685.2 Nematolebias whitei
TGGCTGACTGGAGTCCTGTTTGGGTTTCTTCTCTGCTTTCAGGAAGGCCCAGTTAGGATATCCACATTGCTCTAGAGCCTGTCTTGTGTGGGATTTCTCCTTCTGCCTGGCTCCTGAGCTAGTGGGGATGCTGTCTGCTCTGTGATACAGAGGCCTGATGACTCCTAACTTGTGTTCCAAAGGGTGATGGGAGTCAAACTGCAAATACTGGTCTGTGTGGGTGGGTTTGCAGTACACCTCAGTTTGCAAATGTCCTCTATCAGAGACTAAGACCTCACAGTCCAAGAAAGCCAACCTGCCATTTTTTACATCTTCTCGTGTGAACTTGATGTATTTATCCATAGAGTTGATGTGGTCAGTAAAATGTTGGACTTCCTGAGATTTAACTTTAACCCAGGTGTCGTCAACATACCTGAACCAATGACTTGGTGGTGTCCCTGAAAAGGACGTCAGGGATCTCTTTTCTACCTCCTCCATGTACAGGTTAGCAACAATAGGAGAAACTGGAGACCCCATAGCACACCCATGTTTCTGCCTATAATATTGCTCCCCATATGTGCCTGCAGTCAACCTACTTCACATATGCTATTTAAGAAACTGAGCTGAATACAGCACCTCAGACTGAGGAAGTCTCTCGGATGAGAGACGAAACGTTTCTACATTTTTTTGTTGATTTGCTTTGTTTTGTTTTTTTGAATGTCCAGAGGACCAGATTTAACTTTTTTAGATTTTTCTACCTGGATTATTGAGCATGCATCAGGATATTTTCTGGGTGGAGTTTGCATGTTCTCTCTGTGCATGCGTGGGTTTTCTCCGGGTACTCCGGTTTCCTCCCACAGACCAAAAACATGCATGTTAGGCTGATTGGTAACGCTAAATTGTCCCTAGGTGTGAGTGAGAGAGTGAATGGTTGTTTGTCTCGTTTGTCTCTATGTGGCCCTGTGATGGACTTGCGACCCGTCCAGGGTGTACCCCGCCCCTCGCACAGTGATTGCTGGACATGGGCACCGGCGACCCCCGTGACCCAAAATGGAATAAGCGGGTAAAGATAATGGATGGATGGATGGGTTTCATATACAAAACAGTCCGTCGCCGGGCAGTTTATTGTGCGACACCGCGTATGCGGTCATAAAAATTGAGCTTTGCATGGGCAAGCCCTGGGGGGTTCGCTCATACCTCTGCATACGTATGTGCATAGCTCTGCGTATGGACGTACGCAGGAATATACTGGGGGCTTGAGAAACTGAGCTGTGTGCCGCTTACACGCATTACGCACTTACCCAGGTGGAAGAAAAAAGTTCCCACCAACAGTGTGTCATTTAGACAAGATCTCAATAGTTTAGTTAATTTCCACTGTCTTACTGTTAACTACATGCATTACCTGAAATGACTGAAGTATCAAAAGTATCAATAGTTTAATTTAAGAATCGATTCTAGGGTGAAAAATATCTGGTACTGAAAGTTTAGTATCGATCCGCACATCACTATTGTTTAGAGCATTGCAAAAGTGTGGCAAGTGTTTATAAAGCCTTTATGTATATATCAATCAATCAACCTTTATTTATACAGGTAAATCCCATTGAGCCTCGAGGACTCATTTACAAGAGAGACCTGATTTCAACAAAGAAAGATGACAACAATGGACAACAGCAACAACAATAAGCAGTTATAAAAAACTCATACTACAGTTTTTTTTTTTTTTTTTTTTTTTTTTTTTAA
>NC_056502.1:50625556-50627073 GCF_014905685.2 Nematolebias whitei
CCCAGACCCAGACCAGTGGTCATTCCATATGTTGAGGGAGTATCAGAGAAACTGAGACGTTTATTTTCTAAACATAACGTCCCAGTGGCTTTTATACCCCAAAATACATTACGGCAAAGACTGGTTCATCCCAAAGATCCAGTCCCCCGGCACAAACAGAGCAATGTTGTGTATGCTGTTCAGTGTCAGGAGAGCTGTGATCAGTCTTACATCGGGGAAACAAAACAGTCACTGTTCAAAAGGATGGCCCAGCACAGAAGATCAACATCATCAGGCCAGGACTCTGCGGTCTACACTCATCTCCAGGCCAGCGGTCACTCTTTCAGGGATGAAGATGTTCACATCCTGAACAGAGAGGAACGATGGTTTGAGAGAGGAGTAAAGGAGGCCATCTTTGTGAAAAGAAATCGTCCATCGTTAAACAGGGGTGGAGGCCTCCGGGTTCAACTGTCCCCCTCTTACAATGCTGTGATTGCTAGTATCACTCAGCCCTCTGTGAACATTAAATAGCCATCAGTGTGCTAAAGATCCATTGTTAGGCTGATGGTCCTTCTTGAGCATGTGATCTGCTGGTTTTGGTTGTCAGCAGCAAAACTGGTTGATCCACTCTGAGACGGTGCTATTTAAGAGACTGAGCTGAATACAGCACCTCAGACTGAGGAAGTCTCTCGCATTAGAGACGAAACGTTTCTACATTTTTTTGTTGTTTTGCTTTGTTTTGTTTTTTTGAATGTCCAGAGGACCAGATTTAACTTTTTTAGATCCACCCAGAAAGGCCCCTGGACCGGGGTTTGAACCAAGGACCTGCTCGCTGAGAGGCAGCAGCTCTACCAGTTGCGCCACCATGCTGCCTGTATATGACACCAATGTATTAAATTCCCCTTCTTCATCCCTGATCTTGCCTTTTCTTTTGTTTTTTTTGCCAAGAGGCAAGTGATCTCTTCCTCTTCCGTTGATGGAATGACTGAAATGGTGAGAAATGAAGGAATTTGTCAAGAGCTAATTAAACTCAGGTCCAGCGTGGCTGGGGGAGGGTCTGGAGATTTCCTGGTGTGCTGGCCTGATGTGTGGGCTGCAGAGCTCGCGCTCCCTGTTTTTTTTTTTTTGTTTTTTTTTTTTTAGATCTTTTTATTAACAACATATAGGTCCTTCTCAAAAAATTAGCATATTGTGATAAATGTCATTATTTTCCATAATGTAATGATAAAAATGAAACTTTCATATATTTCAGATTCATTGCAAACCAACTAAAATATTTCAGGTCTTTAATTGTTTTAATACAGATGATTATGGCATACAGCTCATGAAAACCCAAAATGCCTGTCCCAAAAAATTAGCATATTTCATCCCACCAATGAAAGACAAGTGTTTTTAATACTAAAAATGCCAACCTTCAAATAATCATGTTCAGTTATGCACTCAATACTTGGTCGGGAATCCTTTTGCATGAATGACTGCTTCAATGCGGCGTGGCATGGAGGCAATCAGCCTGTGGCACTGCTGAGGTGTTATGGAGG
>NC_056502.1:50627173-50633211 GCF_014905685.2 Nematolebias whitei
TGGCATGGAGGCAATCAGCCTGTGGCACTGCTGAGGTGTTATGGAGGCCCAGGATGCTTCGATAGCGGCCTTAAGCTCATCCAGAGTGTTGGGTCTTGCGTCTCTCAACTTTCTCTTCACAATATCCCACAGGTTCTCTATGGGGTTCAGGTCAGGAGAGTTGGCAGGCCAATTGAGCACAGTAATACCATGGTCAGTAAACCATTTACCAGTGGTTTTGGCACTGTGAGCAGGTGCCAGGTCGTGCTGAAAAATGAAATTTTCATCTCCATAAAGCTTTTCAGCAGATGGAAGCATGAAGTGCTCCAAAATCTCCTGATAGCTAGCTGCATTGACCCTGCCCTTGATAAAACCCAGGGGACCAACACCAGCAGCTGACATGGCACCCCAGACCATCACTGACTGTGGGTGCTTCACACTGGACTTCTGGCATTTTGGCATTTCCTTCTCCCCAGTTTTCCTCCAAACGCTGGCACCTTGATTTCTGAATGACAAGCAAAATTTGCTTTCATCCGAAAAAAGTACTTTGGACCACTGAGCAGCAGTCCAGTGCTGCTTCTCTGTAGCCCAGGTCAGGCGCTTCTGCCGCTGTTTCTGGTTCAAAAGTGGCTTGACCTGGGGAATGCGGCACCTGTAGCCCATTTCCTGCACATGC
Source organism: Nematolebias whitei (assembly GCF_014905685.2). Taxonomy (NCBI): domain Eukaryota; kingdom Metazoa; phylum Chordata; class Actinopteri; order Cyprinodontiformes; family Rivulidae; genus Nematolebias; species Nematolebias whitei. The sequence goes on from NC_056502.1 coordinate 50,627,829, forward strand.
CTGTGCACGGTGGCTCTGGATGTTTCTACTCCAGACTCAGTCCACTACTTCCGCAGGTCCCCCAAGGTCTGGAATCGGCCCTTCTCCACAATCCTCCTCAGGGTCCGGTCACCTCTTCTCGTTGTGCAGCGTTTTCTGCCATACTTTTCCCTTACCACAGACTTCCAAATGAGGTGTCTTGATATAGCACTCTGGGAACAGCCTATTCGTTCAGCAATTTCTTTCTGTGTCTTACTCTCTTGCTTGAGGGTGTCAATGATGACCTTCTGTACGGCAGTCAGGTCGGCAGTCTTACCCATGATTGCGGTTTTGAGTAATGAACAAGGCTGGGAGTTTTTAAAAGCCTCAGGAATCTTTTGCAGGTGTTTACGGCAGGTGTTTAAGGAGTTACGTCGTTGATTCAGATGGTTAGGTTAATAGCTTGTTTAGAGAAACTTTTCATGATATGCTAATTTTTTGGGACAGGCATTTTGGGTTTTCAAGAGCTGTATGCCATAATCATCAGTATTAAAACAATTAAAGACCTGTAATATTTCAGTTGGTGTGCAATGAATCTGAAATATATGAAAGTTTAATTTTTATCATTACATTATGGAAAATAATGATCTTTATCACAATATGCTAATTTTTTGAGAATGACCTGTATAAACACAGAATACCGCTGTGGCTGAGGCTGCCAGCAGTTGTTTTTTTTCCCGACCTGTCAATCAATCCAGTAGGCGTGTCAGCAAATGACCAATCGGCGACCTCAATTTCTCCCGAAGGTAAACGCCCCTTGTCTGTGACGCTGATCTGCAGCTGCTTGGGGTGTATGTTGGAGTCTGAAGTCTGAACCCTCTGTGTACAGTACACGCGTACGTACGCATGAACGGACGTATGCGGCAGTAGACTGGGGGCTTCAGTCTGTGAACAAAATGGTGGAGCATAAACTGAGTTGTGTGTATAGCTATTTCAGCTCCAAAAACATCCAAGAAGCAGTTTGTGAGATTTGTGGAAAATCTGTAAAGAGCTGTGGCAACACAACAAACCTTGTAAAACACTTATGGTTAAATCGCAACACAGAATAATTTTAATTCTAGAGATTCTAGAATTGCGCGGCTCAAGGTGGCTGCATGTTGGAGTAGCTCTATTATGTTCATTCTGAGATAATACTTTTGAAAACTTTAATTTCTCTTTTTTTCTGGATATAAATCACTTTTTTTTGGATGATTATTTCCTCTGGTGTCGGATGCTGTGCAGCTGGAAGGATTTTTACAGAAATATCTTTGCTTTTGGACATTTGTTATGATGCGTAACCATAACAACAAGGTTGTTTTTTTTTACAACCAACAGCAGCTGATTAACATCTCCAAAGCTCAAACACTATCTCAACTACAGCCCCAAATCCCAAATGAGTTTAAAGGGAGGTGTCATGGATGCAGAGCAGGAGCAAAGAAAAGAGAGAAATAGAAGAAAGAAGTTCAAACCATCTCTTACATCGATCATTATGGGCAATGTGAGATCGCTGGTAAACAAGTTGGATGAACTTCAAGCCATAACAAGGACCCATCTAGAGTATTGGGAATGCTGTGTTATGCGTTTCACTGAGACATGGCTGCTGGATCATATCCCCGACTCCAGAGTTTCTCTGCTAGGCTTTCTGGCCATACGAGCAGATAGAGATTTAAAGAGGAGTGGCAAAAGGAAAGGAGGTAGGTTGGCAGTGCTTGTGAACAACAGATGGTGTAATCCTGGACATGTTACTGTGAAGTGTCATCTCTGCACTCCAGATATTGAACTGTTAGCACTAAGTTGTCATCCATATTATTTGCCAAGAGAGTTCACCAGTGTTATTTGGCAACAGTTTACATTCCACCCAATGCTGTTGCCGAGACTGTGTGTGATGTCATCAGCTCTGAGGTTGCTAAGCTACAGACACAACACCCTAGTGCGTTTGTTGCAATATCTGGTGATTTTAATCATGCCTCTCTCTCTGCTACACTTCCGACATTCCAACAGTTTTGTCAGTTGCTCTACCAGAGGAAACAAAATGCTGGACTTGTTTTATGCAAATGTCAAGGATTCATACATCGCTAAAGCAAGACCCCCTCTTGGCAAATCAGATCACAGTCTTGTGTTTCTCTGCTCAAAATATAAACTCCTTGTTCAGAGACAATCTGTAATAAAGAGAACAATGAGAAAATAGTCAACGGATGCTGAAAAAGCCCTGCGGGGTTGTTTTGAGGCTACAGACTGGGATGCACTGTGCCAGCCACATGGAGAGTCCATCACTGCCATGATTGAGTGTGTGACAGACTATATAAACTTCTGTGTAAACAACACCATCCCCACCAGAACTGTGAGATGGTTCCCCAGTAACAAACACTTGATCACCACAGACCTGAAGGAACTGCTAAACCAGATAAAAAGAGCCTTCAGGGAGGGAGACAGGGAATTATTGAGGAGCACACAGAAGCAACTAAAAGTCATGATCAGAAACAGCAAGGAGGTGTACAAGAAGAAGCTGGAGAGCAAGCTCCAGCAGGACAATATCAGAGAGGTGTGGTTAGGAATGAAAAAGATCATAGGCTTCAAGAAAAAGAGAATCAATTCAATTCAATTCAGTTTATTTATATAGCGCCAAATCACAACAAAGTTGTCTCAGGGCACTTTACAGGCACATTCACATACATAAAAGCCAATTAGTAAAGTTCTATATCGAAGGAATCCAGCAGACAAGTTGAATCTTGGCTTCGTTGCAGTCTCCCATCCAGAGCAAGCACAGTGGAAACAGTGGAAAGGAAAAACTCCCTTTTAAAAGGAAGAAACCTCCAGCAGAACCAGGCTCAGGACAAGCGGCTATCTGCTTTGACCGGCTGGTTGAGAGGACAGGAAGGAGAGACAGACAAACACAGAATGGTAGGTCCAGGTATAGGTCCAGGTGTATCTGAAAGACAAAAAAAAAAAACACATGTTAAGGATAGAAAAAATAATTACAAATACAAAACAGGTAGAGCAGAGTAAGTAAAGACAGTAGTAGAGTGAAAAGTGTGGTTAGTTTGTCCTCCAGCAGTTTAAGCCTATAGCAGCATAACTAAGGGACAGCTCAGGAATCCCAAACCAACCTTAACTATAGGATTTAGCAAAAAGGTAAGTCTTAAGCCTAGTTTTAAAACTGGATAATGTGTCAGCCTCACGGACAGAGATTGGAAGTTGGTTCCACAAGAGAGGAGCCTGATAACTGAAAGATCTGCGTCCCTTTCTGTTTTTGTAAACTCTAGGAACCACAAGTAAACCTGCAGTCTGAGAGCGAAGTGCTCTGTTAGGAAAATATGAAACAATAAGATCTGTATTATAAGATGGAGCCAGGTTGTTGAGAGCTTTGCAGGTTAGAAGTAAGGTTTTGAATTATATTCTGGATTTGACAGGGAGCGAATGGAGAGAAACTAAAACTGGAGAAATATGATATCTCCTACTAACTCCGGTTAAGACTGGCAGCAGCATTTTGGATCAACTGAAGATGTTTTAAAGACATATTTGGACATCCAGATAATGAACCATTGCAATAGTCCAGTCTAGACGTGACAAATGCATGGACCAGTTTTTCTGCATCATTTTTAGATAAGAAGGATGGAAGCCTGGACAGCCGATGAACTGAACACGTTCTTCAATAGGTTCAGTTCAGGAACAAGCTCAGCATCCTCCTTTCTTGCCCACAGCCAAACAGATATACAACCCTCCATTGACCCAAGGCTGTCCTGTCACACCTCAAATATTGTATCTACCACCTTATTCATGGCCCCTTCTTGTACATGTTGGTCTTCAACCAAATCAGAAGATGCTGATACCTCATTTGCCTCCCCCCTCTGCATCTCTAGAAGTCAGGTGAGGAAGCAGCTGGAGAGACTGAACCGAAATAATGCTACAGGTCTAGATGGTGTCAGTCCCAGAGTCCTGAAGGTCTGTGCAGAGCAGCTCTGTGGGGTTCTGCAGCATCTCTTCAACCTTAGCCTGACCCAAGAGAAGGTTCCAGTGTTGCGGAAAACATCCTACCTTGTTCCAGTACCAAAGAAACCTCACCCATCAGTCCTCAATTACTACAGACCTGTTGCCCAGACATCCCACATCATGAAGGTCCTAGAGAGACTTCTGTTGACCCACCTGACTAAACAAACAAGCACATATCAGGACCCACTGCAGTTTGCTTATCAGCGTGGACTTGGAGTTGAAGATGCCATCATACACCTGCTTCAGCAAACTCACTGTCATCTAGAAAAGGCAGACAGCACTGTGAGAGTCATGTTCTTTGATTTTCCCAGTGCATTTAACACAATTCAGTCTGATTTGCTTTGTCAGAAACTCCAGAAGCCTCAGGTGGAGGCCTCAACAAGAGAAAGACTACCTGACAAACAGACCACAGTTTGTGAGACTGAAGGGTTGTGTGTCTAACCAGGTGGTCAGGAGCACCACAGGGGACTGTACTCTCACCATTCCTTTTCACTGTGTACACCTCAGATTTCCAATACAAAACAGACTCCTGTCATCTGCAGAAATATTCAGATGACTCTGCAGTGGTCCGGTGTATCAGAGATGGACACGAAGTTGAGTACAGGGAACTGCTAGACCACTTTGTGGCATGGTGTGGAAACAATCATCTCATCTTGAATATGAACAAAAAAAAAAGGAGATGATTGTAGCTTTCATGAGAAAAAAGGAACAGGTCCAACCCAATTTCCATCAATGGGAGAAGAAGTGGAGGTGGTGGAGAAGTATAAATACCTTGGGGTTCACCTGAACAACAGACTGGACTGGAAATGCAACAGTGAAGCCATCTACAAGAAGGGACAGAGCAGAATGTACTACTTGAGGAAGATGAAGTCTTTCAATGTTTGCAGCAAGATGTTTATATCTTCTATAAGTCTGTTGTAGAGAGCGCTATCTCTTCTGCTGGGGTAGCAGCACCAGAGCAAGTAACTTAAAAAAGATCAACAAGCTCATAAAGAAGGCTGGCTCTGTTTTGGGAACTCCTCTAGAACCTTTGGAGAGGATTATTCAAATAATTATTATTCATGAAATTAACATTATAGACAACCCTCAGCACCCTCTTCATCAAACTGCCATGCAACAACAGAGTGTCTTCAGTCAGAGGTTTCTTCAGATCCACTGTAAGACAAAAGACCCTTCCTGCCCACAGCCATCAGCATCTATAACAACTTTTTAATGAAACCAGGATGATGAGTTACAACATTTAATTTCTGTAATGACTAGCGGAACCCAGATTGGTACAAGACCAGAACGAAGCAGACTCAGATCTTTAAAAGGAAGAAACAGTGTTTATTATATACAGTGTAGGGGGTTTATATACATATATGGCAGTCCTCCGGCGATCAGATGTAGGCGTCGG
>NC_056502.1:50633221-50637891 GCF_014905685.2 Nematolebias whitei
CAGGACTGCAGCCTTAAATAGAGGTGTTCCTCATCAGGTGGATGACCATCAGCTGGTGTTAATTAACGGCCATCTTGGAGGAAGGCTGCAGACATTGGGACTCCTACAGTACAACCCCCCCCCCTTAAGAATCGCCCCCAGGCGACCTGTGGCGTTTCTCAGGGTGGGCTTTGAAAAAGCTGGAGATCAGGCTGGGATCTAAGATGAACGATCTGGGGATCCATGACCTCTCCTCGGGACCGTAGCCCTCCCAGTCAACCAGATATTGGTAACCATGGCCCCGGCGACGGACATCCAGGATGGTCCTGACAGTGAAGGCCGGGTGGTTATCGATCAATCGGGCGGGAGGGGGGAGGTCGGCAGGCGGGCTCAAGGGACTCTCAGAAACTGGCTTGATTTGTGACACATGAAAAGTTGGGTGGATCTTCATGGAGGTTGGTAACTGAAGGCGGACTACAGACGGGTTGATAATTTGGTTGATAGGAAATGGGCCGATGTATCGGGGTGCCAGCTTCCTAGGCGTGTCTTTGATATTAATGTCTTTGGTAGAAAGCCATACCTTTTGGCCCACCTGGTATGGTGGTGCTGAGGAGCGATGGCGATCGGCGAACCTCTTGTTCTGGGCTGCCGAGCGCAGTAGAGCTGTCTTGGTTTGACGCCAGACTCGTCGGCAACGGCGAAAGTGATGCTGGACAGACGGGACTGAGATGTCGGCTTCCTGACTGGGGAACAGGGGAGGGATGTAACCAAGGGATGCCTCGAATGGTGACATCCCTATTGCCGAAGACCTGTGTGTGTTGTGGGCATACTCCACCCAGACCAAGTGCTGGCTCCAGGCTGAGGGGTTGTGTTCAACAACGCATCGGAGGGTGATCTCAAGCTCCTGATTACATCACTCAGCCTGGCCGTTGGACTGCGGGTGGTAACCAGAGGTAAGGCTGGTGGTTGCCCCCAACGTCTTGCAGAAGCTTTGCCAGACCTGCGAGATAAATTGAGGACCCCTGTCCGAGACGATATCAGAGGGAATGCCGTGAATGCGGAAAACATGCTGAATGAGCGTTTGGGCTGTCTCAAAGGCAGAGGGGAGCTTAGGCAGGGGGATGAAATGGGCAGCTTTAGAGAAGCGGTCTATGACTGTGAGTATGGTGGTGTTACCTTCGGACGGAGGCAGACCCGTAACGAAGTCCACAGATATATGTGACCAAGGGCGGCTGGGGGTGGGTAGAGGTTGTAGAAGTCCGGCAGGTGGTTGGTTACCAGTCTTATTCCTGGCACAGGTGGGGCAGGCTGATACAAAACTCTTGACATCGTGATTGAGAGTGGGCCACCAGAAATGGGTCTTGACGAGGGAGAGCATACGAGAGATACCAGGGTGACAAGAAAGCTTATGGGAGTGTAGCCAATTTAGTACCTTGGCCCTCATGGTTGAGGGGACAAAAAGTTTCCCAGTAGGAGCGGTGCCAGGTTCATCCTTTTGTGCCTCCAGGACCTCCTTTTCGATGGACCAGGTGAGGGCCCCTACGACACACACTGGTGGGATGATACTCTTCACCGTCTCTGGATCACTCGGAGGAGAAAACTGTCGGGAGAGCGCATCAGGCTTGATGTTCGTGGAACCAGACCTGAAAGTTAAAACATAGTTGAATCGGTTGAAGAAAAGGGACCATCGTGCCTGTCTGGGAGTCAGCCGCTTTGCATCTCTTAGGTAGGTGAGGTTTTTGTGGTCGGTCCAGATAAGGAAAGGAGTAGCAGTACCCTCCAACCAATGGCGCCACTCCTCCAGGGCCAGTTTGACCGCCAACAACTCACGATTACCTACATCATAATTCCTCTCCGCTTGTGATAAAAGCCTAGAAAAGAAGGCGCAAGGGTGCACTTTATTGTCTTCTAGGGACCGTTGAGAGAGAACAGCACCCACACCAGTGTCCGAGGCATCAACTTCCAGAATAAACTGGCGTTTAGGGTCAGGGTGACACAAGACGGGAGTAGAGGAAAAAAGTCTCTTGAGCTTACAAAATGCAGCACCAGCCTCAGGAGTCCATTTGTAGGTTCGGTTGGTTGATGTAAGTTGTGTGAGAGGTGAGGCGATGCGACTGTAGTCCTTAATAAATCGCCTGTAGAAATTGGCAAAACCCAGAAAACGTTGGAGCTGTTTCCGGTTCTCGGGAACAGGCCAGTCCTCCACTGCCTTGGTCTTTTCTGGGTCCGTCCTGTAACAACCCCTCTCAAAGATAAAGCCCAGGAATGATACAGAAGGTACGTGAAATTCACATTATTCTCGACAAAAAGTTGGTTTTCATAAAGTCTTTGTAGTACCGTACGAACTTGTTTTACATATTCTTCTTCATTGTGAGAATAAATGAGAACGTCGTCTAGGTATACAAAGACGAAGTGGCCGATAAAATCCCTGAGTACGTCATTGACTAGAGCTTGAAATACTGCCGGGGCATTAGTCAACCCGAATGGCATCACTAAATATTCAAAATGTCCAAGCTGGGTCCTGAAGGCTGTTTTCCACTCATCACCCTCTTTAATCTGGACCAAGTGGTAAGCGTTTCTTAAATCAAGTTTAGAAAAGATTGTGGCAGATTGGAGGTGCTCATGAATGGAGTCAATTAAAGGTAAGGGGTACTTGTTTTTAATGGTGATGTTGTTTAGACCTCTGTAGTCAATGCAGGGTCGGAGGGTCTTGTCTTTCTTGGATACAAAGAAGAACCCCGCACCGACTGGAGAGGTGGATGGGCGAATTATACCAGAGTCGAGAGATTCCTCGATATATTTCTTCATGGACTCCCTTTCTGGTCCTGATAGATTGTATAGTGGACTGGCTGGTAGCGAGGCCCCAGGGAGGAGGTCGATGGCACAGTCGTATGGGCGATGAGGTGGTAGGGACAGAGCGCTTGGTTTATTAAACACAGGAGCAAGGTCATGATATACAGAAAGAACAGAAGACATGTCAGCTTTTTCTAAAATTTTAGTCTCCACAGGTCGGTTGGAGACTGCAGAGCGTAAACAATGTTTTAAGCAATTATCACTCCATCTTTCTATCCTCCCCAATTTCCAATTGATGCAGGGATTATGTTTCTTTAACCAAGGGTAGCCTAAAATGAGTTGAGTATTGGGAGATTCAAACACATAAAAGTCATTAATTTCATGATGGTTTCCTGAAATGATTAAGTGTAACTCAGTAGTCTTGAGGTTGATCTGGGCTAAAGTCTCACCAGTAACCCCCGCAATAGCAACAGAGGGGATTCTTTGAGTGGGTAAAAATAGTTTTTGGACTAAATTCAGGCTAATTAAATTTTGTTCAGCTCCGGAATCTATCAAGGCTTCGACAGGAAGGCGGTTCTGATTGATCTGAATGAGTGTGGGTAACATGAGTCTGCTGGAGGGAGAAAAAGAGGAAGAGCCCACAAATATCTCCCTTATTGACGGGTGGTCTCGTTTCCCCGGAATGGGCTGTTGGCTATATAGTGACCGGGGTTGCCACAATAAATGCACAAATTTGTATCTCAATGTCTTTGTTTCTCCTCTGTAGACAGACGAGTTCGACCTATCTGCATAGGTTCGGGTTCCGGAGGTTCAGAGAAACGTCTGGTCAAAACTGTAGGTTGACTGGGAGGCGAGCCTGGAAATGAGTCTCCCTGGGACTTGTAGTTTCCCAGTGGTGTTCGGTGTAAACGAGGCTCACCTGAAGGCATCGCGGAACCGGAAGAGGTGAAGCGGTGGGAATTGTAGTTCCTTTCTCTTCGCCGTTCCCGGAAGCATTCGTCTAAAGCTACTGCCAGGTCTATGAGCTCGTCGAAACTTTCGGGTTCGTCCCGTGCAGCAATCTGGTCCTTGATGGGGTCAGACAGAGAGTGTAAAAAGGTACCTTGCAGTGCCGTTTCATTCCATCCGGTCTGGACCGCGAGAATGCGGAACTCGAGGGCGTACTCCGCGACAGGTCGACTGCCCTGGCGTAGTCCGAGAAGCTGCTTTACGGCGTTCGGCTCCCGCAGCGGTCGATTGAAAATCTTCAGGAACTCCTTTAACAAGGTATCAAATGAAGCAGTCTAAACGTCATGGAACTGGACATAAGAATTGGCCCAACGAAGTGCATCACCCTTTAATTGGTTAATGAAATACGTGATCTTAGCTGAGTCAGATGAATAGAGCTAAGGGGCTCCCTTGAAGGCAAGCTTACATTGTAGGATGAATCCTCCACACAGGCTGGGGTCTCCGGAAAAATATTCAGAGGGTTTAAGTATTACCTGTTGGTTTGTTGGTGTGACTTCTGGTATTGGGTTGTAGGAGTTGTTTACAGGAGATGTACTAGATTCTGTAGAAGAAAGAGAGGGTATTTGGTTTAGAGAAAAAAAAAACATACCTCCAAGTTCTCTTAGATTCTCCTGTATTTGTTGCTGTTGGGTTAGAACTTTTGAAGTATCCCCTCTATTCTGGTAATTCATTCCATCTGCGAAGAGGACGAGGTCTGGTCGTCTCTGGTCTCGTTCTGGGTCTGTTTTGGCTGGAGCATTTCTGTAATGACTAGCGGAACCCAGATTGGTACAAGACCAGAACAAAGCAGACTCAGATCTTTAAAAGGAAGAAACAGTGTTTATTATATACAGTGTAGGGGGGTTATATACATATATGGCAGTCCTCCGGCGATCAGATGTAGGCGTCGG
>NC_056502.1:50637991-50686461 GCF_014905685.2 Nematolebias whitei
GGTAAGAGTATATCGTATACTCACACGTTTAGGCTGGAGGCATAAATACCAATAAAGCTCAATGCTCCAGCGATGAGTCACACAGGACTGCAGCCTTAAATAGAGGTGTTCCTCATCAGGTGGATGACCGTCAGCTGGTGTTAATTAACGGCCATCTTGGAGGAAGGCTGCAGACATTGGGACTCCTACAATTTCCCTCTGGAATTAATAAAGTATTTTTGAATTGAATTGAATTGAATATGAGGCACTGATGAGGCGGACAGAGGAGGAGAGCAAAGTGTCAGGTGCTGCTGCTGCAGGACAAGGCAGGCTATGGATGAGTCCTTCAGTGATGTAGGACTATCCAAGAGGTACAGAGGGAGGAAAAGTGGTTTTCAGCTGTGCTAAAAAAATGTTGCAGTTGGTCAGAGTTCAAATTAATACATATGGATATGAAATAATTAACAAAATTAATTTATACTCCAACAAATAGTTACATGAGTTCAGTTTGGAGTAATAATATGTGTATCACAGAAATAATCTCACATGGACAAAAAATATTTATTCAGGTAAGGTTTCTTAAATAATTTATAATTTAAAGAGTATTGCATTGACTAGGTGTCATCAAATTATAAAGAGCTTCTTCTTCATTTGGCTTTTCCCTTTTCAGGGGTCGCCATGGCAAGTCATCCTCTTCCATTTCACTCTGCCCTCTGCATCCTCTGTCCTCTTCCAACTACCTCTATGTCTTCTCTAACTGCATCCATATATCTCCTCTTTGGCTTTTTCCTGGCAGCTGCATTTCTAACATCACTGTCCCTTCTCTGGACATGTACAAACCATCGCAGTCTGGCATCTCTAACTTTATCTCCCAGTTGTTCAACCTGTGCTGTACCTCTGATGATCTCATTCCTAATCTTATCCATCCTTGTCACTCCTAAGGAGAACATCAACATCTTCATTTCTGCCACTTCCATTATTTTCTCCTGTCTTTTTGTCAATACCACAATCTCCAAGCCATACAATATACTTTGTAGCTGGTCTCACCACTGTCTTGTAAACTTTTCCTTTGACCTTTGCTGACACCCTTTTGCCACAAATGGTAAATGGACTGTACTTATATAGCGCCTTTCTATCTTATTGAGATACTCAAAGCACTTTACACTACAATCTCTGCCCTCATTTATGCATACATTCATTCATACAGCACTCTACTAGATCTCTACAAAGCTAATTGAACAAATCATTCTAAAGACACTAATCAGTGATTCATCACATTCATACACCAATGGGACACACATCGGAGGCAATGAGGGGTTCAGTGTCTTGTCCAGGGACACTTGGGCATGTGACTGCTGTGGGGTTCGAAACCCCAACTCTTGCATTGGATGACGACTGCTCTAACCACTCAGCCACAGCCGCACTCCTGAAACTTCTCCTTCCACTCCATCCTGCCTGGACTCTGTTTTTCACCTCTTTACCACACTCCCCATTTTCCTGGACAGTGGATCCCAAGTACTTGAAGTCCTGCACCTTTGTGACCTCTGCTCCTTGTAGCCTCACTGTTCCACTGGCCTCCCTCTCATTTACACACATGTACTCTGTGTTACTACAGCTGACTTTCATTTCTCTTCTTTCAAGTGCATATCTCCACCTCTCCAAGTTCTCTTCCACCTGCTCCCACCACAGATCACAATGCTATCTGCAAACATCATAGTCCATGGGGATTCCTGCCTGACCTCATCTGTTAGTCGGTCTATCACCAGAACAAACAAGAAGGGGTTTAGAGCCAATTCTTGATGCAATCCCACCTCCACCTTGAAGCCATCTGTCACTCCTACAGCACATCTCACCACGGTCCTGCTGTCCTCATACATGTCCTGTATGAGTCTAACATAATTCTCTGCCACTCCAGATTTCCTCATGCAATACCACACCTCCTCCCTCGACATCCTGTCATATGCTTTCTCTAAAGACACAATGGAGTTCTTTCTGACCTTCTCTGTACTTCTCTATCAGCATTCTCAAAGCAAATGTGGCATCTGTGGTGCTCTTTCGTGGCATGAAACCATATTTCTGCTCATAGATAGTCACGTCTCGTCTAAGTATTGCTTCCACAACTCTCTCCCAGATCTTCATTGTGTGGCTCAACAACTTAATTCCCCTGTAGTTTCTACAGCTCTGTACATCACACTTGTTCTTAAAAACGGGCACCAGTACACTTCTTCTCCATTCCTCAGGTATTTTCTCACCCTCAAATATGCCATTGAGTATTTGGGTCAAAAACCTCACTGCCAAGACAATCCCAAACTTCCACTGGTATGTCATTAGGTCCTGCTGCCATCCCTTTCTTCATTCTTTTCAGAGCTTTCTGGACTTCACCCTCACTAATCTTTCCCACTTCCTGGTCCACACTTTCTATAATGTCTGTTCTTCTTTCACTAGCCTAACCTGCTGCACATCCTTTCCAGCCTGATCCCTCTGTCTTGCCAATCGATACAAGTCCTTCTCACCCTCTTTAGTGTCCAGCCTCTCATACAATTCAACATACACTTTCTGCTTTGTCTTAGCTACCTCCCCCTTTGTTCTAAGTTCAATCTCCTTATATTCCTGTCTCCTCTCTTCAGTCCTCTCACTGTCATATTTCTTCTTGCTAACATTTTTTGAACAGCATCCTGCACTTCACTATTCTACCACCAGGTTTTCTTATCATCCATTCTCTGTCCAGATGACACACCAAGTACCTTCCTACCCATCTCTCGAATTAATGTTGCTTTAGTAGTCCAGTCATTTGGAAGCTCTTTCTTACCACCAGAGCCTTTAACATCTCATCTCTGAATTTCTGACAACATTCTTTCAGCACAAAAAGAAACTGTCCAGATGACTTGACTGATTAATGTTGGATTGTATACCTGGATTATTGAGCATGGACTTTGTTGTTTTCAACCAGTTTGACACGACTGTCAACAAGAAAGAGGGCCGACAATGGAGGAGGGGGCGTACCAATGAGACCATCTTATCACAAGCAAAACTGGTTTGTTCCACTTTGGAGTAAGCTGTTGGGGGAAGAATCAGTTTTGTTGTGTGTTTCCTTGACTGATGAAGCCTTTCAGATTAAAGCAAAATGTTTCAGCACAATAAAAGAAACTGTCCAGATGACCTGACTGAAAAATGTTGGGACATTCTTCCTTCTTTATCTTCCACCATTTGGTCTTCTCTGATTTTACTTTTTTCTCTTCTTCATAATAATAGTCATTCTACACACAACCATCTGATGCTTTCTGCCACGTTCTTTCCTGCCACGACCTTACAGTCTCCAATCTCCCTCAGGATTCATCTTCTACACAGAATATAGTTGACATGTGTACTCCTGCCTCCACTCTTATAGGTCACTCTATGTTCCTCCCTCTTTTTTAAATAGGTGGTGACTACAGCCATTTCCATTCTCTTAGCAAAACCCACTACCATCTGTTCTTCCTGGTTTCTTTCCTTGACACCAAACCTACCTATCACTTCCTCATCCCCTAAGTTTTCATCACTAGCATGTCCATTCATGTCTGCTCCAATCACCACTCTTTCATCCCTGGGAATACTCTCTATCACTTCATCCAGGTCCTTCCAAAATGTATCTTTCTCTTCCCCATTACATCCAACATGTTGAGCATAACCACTGACAATGTTTAGCATCAGACCTTTTACTTCTACTTGCAGGCACATTACCCTGACACTCTTTTCACCTCTACTGCATTGTTTGTCAACTCTTCATTCAAGACCACCCATACTTCATTTCTCTTTCTATCCATACCATGGTAAACCAATTAAATTATGTTGTTATTGATCTCAGACAGTCTCAGCCTCAGCGGGGGCAGCCCGATACATTTCATCGAAGGACCGACCACCTCCGTAGGATTTGCTGTTGGCCACGGTGGAACGTGACAGAACCGGACCAGAACAAAACTGAGTCAAGGACGGCTTCAGCCTCTCCGGTCAGTTCTGACCACTGCTTGCCTGTAGGAAGCCTCTCATACTGGGAAGCGCCGAGGAGGAGCTGCTCGAAGGAAAACCGGTTGCTGCGCCAGTGTTCTGCTGGCCTTCCATCTGAATTTCACCTGGATTAATTGGATCCGTGCATGTCCAGAGCTGGTCAGCTGAAGGTTTTGTTCCGGATCATGCTGTTGATACTGGCTGTTTATCTCTTTGAACTCGGTTCGATAGATCCTGAACCCGTGAATGTCTCTACCTGCAGATTTGTTTTTCCTTCTCATCTGGATCGTCTGTTAATCTGAACTGAGTCAGGAACATGCCTTCCAGAATGAGTGGATATTCTGGCAGCTTGCTTTGCTTTTTGTTGTGGATGACCTGTGTCTTCATGTTTGTTTTGGACTCTGTTACGGTCACTGACCTCTAGGGATTCTCTTCATGAGAGAGCTTCTTCTTCTTGTGTTTCAGAGCTATCTGCCTGCCACAGGTGAGATGTGTTGCAGCTCGTCAACTACTCCATAAACAGCTTCATCTCAGAGGCAGCAGTCCCCTTTTTGCTGGGCCTTGATCTGCAGTGATCTTGTCTGTGTTGTGTACAATTTTGGGCATGTTGCTGTATTAGTACTGTGTGACCAATTCTTGAGTGAATAGCTGTAAAGGAAAGTGTTTTGTTTTCACAGTGGAAGCTGGTAGGGGTTCTCTGCCATTTTTGTTACAAAACTTTTTCTCCTGTTTTGTGGATAGCCAGGGAGCTCAGCCTTTGTACTTTTAAGTTTACTTCTAGCTAGTGGTATTTATTTTTTTATAGTTGAAAGGGGGTGTTTTGTTTATTATTTTGGCCTTGGAGACCCTGAAGCTTAAAGCTTCCCTGTGTTTGTTTTTTGCTTGTTTCTTATTATTTTACCCTGGTCTACACAGGTGTGCTGGAGCTCCCCTCAGTCCAATTCAAACTACAGTTGGACAGCCATGTCAGACCCATCAGTTCATTTGACCTATGATGTTGTCTGGTCTGAGACTTTTCTGCACCATTCCCATTATTCCCATCATTTTCAGATCTCTGACTATTTGGAGTCACTGAACCTTGTTAACCCATCGAGATCTGCCTCTCCCTGCAAACTTCATTGTTTTTGTGTTCTGAGTAATTATGTCTTTATAAACTTTTCACATGGTTCAATTATGGGGCTAATTGTCACACTAATAACTCCTATAATTACACATTTGTTACAAAAAAAAACACAAGAAAATGTCTAATAATAATGTTGTTATTGCTCTCAGGGATCCAGCACAACCCTGGACCCCCACCCCCCCCCCCACCCCCCCTCCCCCCCCCACACACACACACACACACATTATAGCACACCAAACAATTTAAAAATATGTCAGGTCTTCGTTTTTTTTGTATGTTAATGCAAGTAGTCTTCCAAAAAAACTTTTGGTCCATTCTTCTGGGGCTAATGCAATTATCATTTCTGAAACCTGGCTCAACAAATCTAACTTGAATAGGGATCTTGCAATTGATGAATTTAACATTTACCGCTCTGACCGTCTGAAAAAGGGAGGTGGGTCGCTATTTAGGGGCCGTTTACATGTAGCGTATTTTGAGTTAATCTGCTCCTTTCTCTCTGCGGTTCTGCTGTACATTTACACGACACCAGTAGCCCCCCTCTTTGAATCCGGAGGTTTCTGAACCCACCTTCCAGAGTGGAGGTTTTTCGCTGACCCCCTGCTGATAATGTGACTCTGACTCTTTGTGGTGGTATGACGTTGCACGTTCGTGGTGAGACGTAATGTGTCATTTCCTGTATGTCTGTCGGTAGCTCGAGTGAATTGTTTGTTTGAGTTGTCTCTGTTTTCTGCATTTATCTGTCTTTTGCACAGTTTTCCATTCTAGTTCACAAACACACTTAGTACAGTTGTTTTTCTACTGTTGGATAGTGCTTAAAACACCTCTTATCTTTCAACACTTATCGGTTTTTATTGTTGTATTTGGCTCTGCTAGCTCCTGCTAGAGTTAGCTTAGCATGGCTGCTGTTTCTCTCCCAGCTTCCTCTGTTTTCACTTGCTCCGTGTGTCAGATGTTTAGTTACTCCTCTGCTTCCTTTAGTGGTATTGATACATGTAACACATGTAGTTTTATGGTAGCTTTGGAGGAGAGGCTGTCTGAACTGGAAGCTCGGCTCCGCACTGTAGAAAAACCAGTAGCTAGCCAGGTCTCCTTAGACAGTGCGGAACCACGGAAGCTAGCTCCCATTAGTGGTCCTCCAGCAGACCCCGAGCAGCCGGGAGCCCAGGCCGGCTGGGTGACGGTCTGGAGCAAGCGTAGTGCTAAGGCTAAGTCCCTAGTTCACCTCCGAGCCATTCACGTTTCTAATTGATTTTCCTCTCTCAGTGACACACCCGCTGAGAAACAGACCCTGGTTATTAGCAGCTCCATAGTCCAAAACGTGGCTTTAGGGACTCCAGCGGCCATAGCTAAATGCATTCCGGGGGCCAGAGCGGGCGACATACAATCTGATTTGAAACTGCTGACTAAGGCTAAATACAGTAAGATTGTTATTCACGTCGGCGGTAATGACACCCGGTTACGCCAATCGGAGGTCACTAAAATTAATGTTGCTTCGGTGTGTGACTTTGCTAAAACCATGTTGGACTCCGTAGTTTTCTCCGGCTCCCTCCCCAACCTGACCAGCGATGACATGTTTAGCCGTATGTCGTCGTTTAACCACTGGGTGTCCAGGTGGTGTTCTGACAACGACGTGGGCTACATAGATAACTGGAGTTCTTTCTGGGAAAAACCTGGTCTGATGCGGAGAGATGGCATCCATCCCACTTTGGACGGAGCAGCTTTTCTTTCTAGAAATATGGCTGATTTTGTTTATCCCCCAAATTATTGACAACCCAGGGTCCAGCCCAGGAAGCAGAGTTGTAGTCCACCACACCTCTCTGCTGCTTCTCCTCTGTTACCCACCCACACCCCCATTGAAACAGTGTCGACTCGCCCACGGCTCAAATTAAATAAACCAAAAATCAACTCTAAAAATACAAACCATAAAAATCTGATTAACATAAACACAGTTACTTTACCAGAGCAAAATCATAAAATCATTAAATGTGGATTATTGAATATCAGATCTCTTTCCTCTAAATCCCTGTTAGTTAATAAACTGATAACTGATCATCATATTGATTTATTCTGTCTGACAGAAACTTGGCTACAACAGGAGGATTTTGTTGGTATAAATGAATCCACTCCTGTTAATTATTTAAATTTTCATGTTCCTAGAACAACTGGCCAAGGTGGAGGAGTAGTTTCTATTTTTCAGTCAGGATTATTGATTATTGCCAACCAGTTGTTAGTTATGATTCTTTTGAATCACTGTCCCTCAGTCTTTCTCATCCAAAATGGAAATCAGAAAAGTCACTTTTACTAGTTGTTCTATATTGTCCACCAGGCGCTTACTCTTAGTTTTTGTCTGAATTCTCCGAATTCTTAACTGACTTATTATTAAATACTGATAAAATCATCATAATGGTGATTTCAATATTCATGTGGATGTTGAGAGTGATAGCTTAAGCATAGCCTTTGATAATTTAATAGACTCATTTGGTTTTACCCAAAACGTCCACACATCTACTCATTCTTATCATCACACTCTTGATTTAGTTCTGACCTATGGTATAGAGATTAAGGACTTGGTAACATCCTGATGCATGCTCAATAATCCAGGTAGAAAAATCCAAACAAGTCCAATCTGGTCCTCTGGACATTCAAAAAAACAAAAAACAAAACAAAGCAAAAATAAAAAAATAGAAACGTTTCGTATCTCATCCGAGAGACTTCCTCAGTCTGAGGTGCTGTATTCAGCAGCTTCTCAGAGTGGATCAACCAGTTGTGCTGATGGTCCTTCTTGACCATGTGAGCAGCTGGTTTTGGTTGTCAGCAGCACAACAATGGATCATTAGCACACTGATGGCTGTTTACTATTCACAGGGGGTTGAGTGATACTAGCAATAACAGCAGTGTAAGAGGGGGACAGTTGAACCCGGAGGCCTCCACCCCTGTTTAACGATGGACGATTTCTTTTCACAAAAATAGCCTCCTTTACTCCTCTCTCAAACCATCATTCCTCTCTGTCTAGGATGTGGACATCTTCATCCCTGAAAGAGTGGCCGCTGTCCTGGAGATGAGTGTAGACCGCAGAATCCTGGCTTGATGATGTTGATCTTCTGTGCTGGGCCATCCTTTTGGCCAGTGGCTGTTTAGTTTCCCCGATGTAAGACTGATCACAGCCCTCCTGACAATGAACAGCATACACAATATTACTCTGTTTGTGCCGGGGGAACTGGATCTTTGGGATGAACCAGTCTTTACCGTAATGTATTTTGGGGTTTAAAAGTCACTGGGATGTTATGTTTAGAAAATAAACGTCTCAGTTTCTCTGATACTCCCTCAACATACTGAATTACCACTGGTCTGGGTCTGGGTTCCTCCTTTTCACCTGATGGCTGACTGGAGTCCTGTTTGAGTTTCTTCTCTGCTTTCAGGAAGGCCCAGTTAGGATATCCACATTGCTCTAGAGCCTGTCTTGTGTAGGATTTCTCCTTCTGCCTGGCTCCTGAGTTAGTGGGGATGCTGTCTGCTCTGTGATACAGAGTCCTGATGACTCCTAACTTGTGCTGCAAAGAGTGATGGGAGTCAAACTGCAAATACTGGTCTGTGTGGGTGGGTTTGTAGTACACCTCGGTTTGCAAATGTCCTCTATCAGAGACTGACACCTCACAGTCCAAGAAAGCCAACCTGCCATTTTTTACATCTTCTCATGTGAACTTGATGTATTTATCCACAGAGTTGATGTGGTCAGTAAAATGTTGGACTTCCTGATAATTAATTTTAACCCTGGTGTCGTCAACATACCTTAACCAATGACTTGGTGGTGTCCCTGAAAAGGACGTCAAGGCTCTCTTTTCTACCTCCTCCATGTACAGGTTGGCAACAATAGGAGAAACTGGAGACCCCATAGCACACCCATGTTTCTGCCTATAATATTGCTCCCAATATGTCAAGAAGGTTGACTGCAGGCACAGTTTCAAGAGTTGCCACAGTTGTTCTGTGGAAAGCGTGGTCCTGCTGCTCAGAGTGGTGTCTGATTTTAATCTTAAACTGACCACCTCTACTGCATCATCAACAGGAATGCACGTAAAGAGTGATGTGACATGAAAAGAGACCATTGTTTCATCAATCTCCATGATGACGTCCCTCACCTTATCCACAAAGTCCATGGTGTTCTGTATGTGGTGTTCTGAGCTGCCAACAAAAGGGATGAGTACAGACGCCAGATATATGGAAACATTGTAAGTGACAGAGTTAATCATGCTAGCAATAGGTCTTAAAGGTACACCTTGTTTGTGGATTTTAGGTAAACCATACAGACTAGGTGTGGCCTCCCCTGGGTACAGTCTGTGGTACAGAATTCGGTCAATAGACTTCTCCTGCTCCAAATTTTTCAGGCAATCTATTAACTTATTCTTGTAACCACTTCCTGGATCTCTTTTCAGAGGTTCATAAGTGGTTAAGTCACTAAGGAGAAGAACCTTGCAGATGTTGGATGCTGTCTATCATGGTGCACTAAGATTCATAACTGGCTGTGATTATCGTACCCACCACTGCACACTGTATTCACTGGTTAACTGGACATCATTAACTTCACGCAGACTCTCTCACTGGTACATTTTCATCTTTAAATCTCTTCTTGGTCTGTTGCCTTCATACATCTCCTCCTACATGTCTCTGCGTGAGTGCAGCTACAGCGTGTGCTCTCAGGACATTATTACCTGCAGTGTTCCCTCAATGAGGACTGAACTAGACAAAAGGACCTTCTCCTACTCCGCTCCTGTTTCCTGGAACATCTTACAAAAAGATTTGAAGCTCTCGACCTTGACCTCTCTAAGTGTCTTTAAGAATCTGTTGGACACCTGGCAGGGACCAATGCTGACATGTTCCTGTTTTTAGTTTTCTACATTTGTCTTGGAATCTAGCTGTTTTTTGTTTTGTTACCTTTTCCTTTTAGCCATCCTATTTGTTAAAAAAAAAAAAAAACTGTAGTATGCTTTTTTAGAACTGTTTTGTTGTTGCTGTTGTCCATTGTTGTCATCTTTCTTTGTTGAAATCAGGTCTCTCTTGTAAATGAGTCCTCGAGGCTCAATGGGATTTACCTGTATAAATAAAGGTTGATTGATTGAAGGCAGGGGCGGACTGGGACAATAATCCAGGCCGGGAATTTTGATACCATCCCAGGCCACCACCACCTGATTAACGCAAACCACCAAGACTGAGTTCAATTGAGCGCACTTTGAATGCATGTTGTTTGCACACGTCTAAAAAGCCATCCATAATTTCCCATCTATTCATTTTCACTTATTGACTATTTATATGTATTGGCTATTCATATAACAAAAAAAAAGTTCTTAATCTCAACGGAACTTTACCTGGTAAAATAAAGTTTAAATAAAATATTGTAATACAAGGATTTTAATATTCAGATAATTTATTGGAGTAATGAAGGGTATACACAAAATATCCTCAATAATCCAGGTAGAAAATCTAAAAAAGTTAAGTCAGGTCCTCTGGACAGATTAAAAAAAAAACAACTTGTTGAAACGTTTAGTCTTTAATCCAAAAGACTGTCAGTTTGAGAAGCTGCAACAAACTTAGTTTCAAATAGTCTCTTTTCATAGTGGATCAACCAGTTTGTTGCTGACATCCAGAACTAGCTGTTAACATGATAAAGGAGGACCATCATCAGCCTAACAATGGATCGTTAGTGCTCTAGGCTGTTTGCTATTCACAGGGGGCTGAGAGATACCAGCAATAACAGCATTGTAAGAGGGCTACAGTTGGACACAGAGGCCTCTGTCCCTGTTTAATGATGGATGAGTTCTCATCACAAAGATGGCTTCCTTTACTCCTCTCTCAAACCAAGTTCTCTCTATCAAGGATGAGCACATCTTCATCCCTGAAAGTGACTGCTGGCCTGCAGATGAGTGTAAACCACAGAGTTCTCCTGGCCTGATGATGTTGCTCTTTGGCCCAGCACAGAAGAGCAACATCTTCAGGCCAAGACTCGGCAGTTTACACTCATCTGCAGGCCAGCAGTCACTTTCAGGGATGAAGATGTGCACATCCTTGATAGAGAGGAACTATGGTTTGAGAGAGGAGTAAAGGAAGCCATCTTTGTGAAAAGAAACTATTGTTAGGGGTTGTTAGGCTGCAGGTCTTCCTTATGTTAACAGGTTGATCCACTATGAGAAGAGGCTATTTGAAACTGAGCTTGTTGCAACTCCTCAGACTGAACTTAGTTTTTTGGATTAAAGACAAAAGTTTCAACAAGTTTTTTTTTTATTTGTCCAGAGGACCTGACTTAACTTTTTTAGATACAAAAAAATCTGAATTCCTAGACATTTCAACATTAAACTTTTTTCAGATCCTAACCCATATTATAAAATTTGCAATATTCTTTGTAAAAACTTAAAAACATTTGTTATATTAAGTCAGTTTTGGCCCACTTCGGTCCCTCAAAGTGAAGCTAGCATGTGGATATTAAGCTGTGCTGATAAACTGTGCCAGAGTTCAATTTTTTCAACACAAGTGTTTCTCTTACCTGCTCCATTACGAACAAACATTAATTTATAGCACTTAGCAGCATCCGCGGCCAGAGCTTTTCTCTTTTTTATCCTCTCTCTCTCTCTGCTCCACCTTTCCTCTTCTTTGGCTGTCTCTGTTGCTCCATTCTACAACTCAGAGATGCACGCACCGCGCGCCAACACCGTCTGGAGCGCGAGTCCTGGACTAGGGCGGGGAGGGGGGCGGGCGCAATGTGTGTGTGTGTGTCTCTGCTCTGTGAGTGACACACAGAAAAGGAAGGGAGGGGGCCGGCCCGGCCGGGGGATGTGCCAGGCTTTCTCCATCGCTGCAGTGCAGCGTGAGACCTGAGCCCAGGCAAAAGTGAATTGTTTATTTAAAATAATAAAGTCCGTGCGACCCGAACCGAGCCTTTAGTCCCGTTCCTCGGCAACCAGGCCACCGGGAAGTGTCCCGTCGCTCCCGATGGCCAGTCCGCCTCTGATTGAAGGAGTGTCATAACTTTCTCATGATAGTCTTTCTGGTTCAAAATCACTGTGCACCTTCCTTTGTCTGCTGGGAGAATGGTGATGTTTTTGTCCTTGCTAAGAGTGGTGAGTGCGTCCCTCTCCTCTCTACTGATGTTGGAAGGTGGTGGTTTGGCATTGCTGAGGCAGGATGAAACTTTGATTCTGAGCTGTTCTGCTTCACCCTCTTTCATTTTGTTGTTGCGGATGGCTGATTCTGTGGCTGTGATCATCTCCACCAGAAGAATTCTACTTGGTGCAACCGCAAAGTTCAGTCCCCTGGCAAGAATCTCTGTCTCTGGCTGGGTGAGCTGTCTGTCAGATAAATTCTTCACCCACTTTTCTGTCTCCCTGGCATGTAATTGACTACTGGAGTGTTGTCCTACACTGAATGTGTTGTTATTGGAATAGTGATGGTGTTGATGAGTTAAACTTGTTTTGTTGTCGAGTCTTGGACTTGACATGCTGTGCTAAGAGTGCCTGATCTGTACAGTCCAACATTTGCTGAAGTGTGGTCTGATCTAGACACGTTGTTAGTTTCTGTTTAATGTGCTCTTCTTTGGCCTTCAAGGCCTCAATAGTAAAATTGGTCTGTCTCATCTGTTCATTCAGCAGCTGGGTCTGTGCCTTCTGAAGGATCTTGCTTGCCCGGTGCTCGCTGACCCATTATTTTAGTTCCAAGCTCTTGGGAATGATGCCAATTTGTCGACATCTGAGGTTGAATTGCAAGTGGTTCCTGTAGTCTGCCCTCTTCCTTGCTGTTTTCTCAAACTCTCTTACTAGTTTGAGGCAATCCTGGCCAAAGTGGTTCAAAATATCCTGATGCATGCTCAATAATCCAGGTAGAAAAATCCAAAAAAGTTCAATCTGGTCCTCTGGACATTCAAAAAAACAAAACAAAGCAAGAAATATATAGAAACGCTTCGTGTCTCATCCGAGAGACTTCCTCAGTCTGAGGTGCTGTATTCAGCTCAGTCTCTTAAATAGCACCTTCTCAGAGTGGATCAACTAGTTTTGCTGCTGACAACCAAAACCAGCTGATCACATGCTCAAGAAGGACCATCAGCCTAACAATGGATCATTAGCACACTGTCACTGTTTTTGCCCTGTTGAGCTCTGTGAACACAGCTGATTGTGGTTAAGTATGCCCCACTCTCTCTTGAAAATGTACAGTTGTTGCTGATTTTGTGCATGTTCTGGCACGTTTGTATTGATGCTGAAGAAATGAAGTTTAAAATGAAATTGATCAGAACAGAATGTAGCTACACTTAGTTGATATTGCGCAGTATATTTATTTATTTTCTTTCTCTCACTCTGCTTGAGTATTTGACAATTAGGTTATTTTATTTTTCTTTATTTTTGAAGTGCACTTTGACTTTAACTTTGACTTTAACTTTAAATTGATAACCTTAAATTGAGTAGCTTCAAATATGATTGATGCTCTTTTTTTGTTTTACTTTATTTAAATTATGATTAATTTAACCTGATTATTGAGATGTTTGATCATGTCAAATTATTAGGAATCTATGCATAAACCAATGCCTAAATTTAATTATTTCATTTGTATGTTTTGTACATGATGATTGTTTTTGATAAAATACTTCATGGGTTCTTCTGACCTTTTAGGTCGGGGTTTTTTTTTTCTCCCCCTTGTTGGATCAGATCCTCATCCGGATCTGAAGATGGCGAGCTAGGAAAAAGGACAATGGAATTTATGATTTTGGAATTAATTTATTCTGAGTCAATGATCTTGTCTCTCATCATACTGTTGTTGTTGTTTGTTTTTATTCAAATCACTCAATACATATACACCAAAACAAAGAACACTGCCTCCTGTTTTCGTTCACACCTCAGGCTCCTTAAAAGGACAATCTTCTGATGCTGCTTTTGTAGCCGCAGTTAGCTGCCTAGCCCATAACTTTTACACTTGGCACGCCCAGTGACCACAAAGCCGAAAAACACCCCTATAGAAGCCAGGATGAAGTCATCCCTCTCCAAGACCTGTCACGTCTACATCTAGAGTTCAAGATTCAAGGTGGACAGATCAGTGATCAAAATTCAGACATAAGCTACAACAGCATATGCAAACAAATTGATGAAGGTGTGAAAGAAGGATTCAGTGAGGCCGAGGTTGTGCGAGGTGTCCTAAAAGTCATTAGGGCAGGGCATTTTAAAGATATGCTCATGCACAAAGATGATTTGACCATAACTGAACTTAAGTGCTTCCTACAGTCTCATTTAGGTGGGCGCAGTAATACAGAACTGTTCCAAGAGCTCATGCGCACAAAACAGAGTGATAATGAAACACCACAACAGTTCCTGTATATAGTTATAGGCCTAAAACAACAAATGATGTTTGCTTCTAAATATGCTGATGTTGAAGTAAAGTGCAATGCAAGTACTGTCCAAGATATTTTCCTTCACACCATATACCAGGGTCTCAACCATAAATATGATGACATATGTTGAGAACTCAAGCCCCTCCTCTCAAACACCAATGTGACAGATGAGATCATACTGAAACAAATGATGAAGATAACAAACACTGAACATGAGAGGCAAAGGCAACTGGGAACAGTTGTGCGTCAAAAAACAATCAATGTGCACAGTGCACAGTGTGAAAATACAGCTGTTAAAGACAAGAGTTCAAAGAAAGATAATTCAGACAAGAAACCAGAAGTTGATGTACTCCTCCAGTTAACTGACAAAGTAAACATGTTAATGAGTACCATATATTACAATACCAGTGAAAAATAACACAAATCATTCTGTCACTTTACCAAGGAAAACAGTCTTAGGCAGCATTCAGGCTGTGGCCAAGGTAATTGAGACAGACTCATTAGAGAACCCCACCATAAGAACATCGGTAAACTCAACCACAACAGCAGCCCCCATAATGACCACAGACTTGTGGCAGCCTCCAGTGGACCTCAGCTACCTCAGTGTTGACCAACAAGAGATGGTCAAAGAAATGTTACATCAAGAGTCAGCTGCTTTTGCATGAGAAAGTGAAGACATTGGCTGTATTCCTAGCCTGCAGATGTCAATCGCTCTTAAGGATGAGGTTCCAATACAGAGAGCTTATTCTGCCATCCCAAAACCATTGTTCAAAGAGGTCCAAGACTATATACAAGACCTACTAATGAAGGGTTGGACTGTAAAGTCTAAGTCTGCCTATGCAGCTCCAGTGGTCTGCATTCGCAAGAAAGACAGGACGCTCTGCCTCTGTATTGATTATCGCCTCTTGAACCAAAAGACTGTCCTAGATCAACATCCCCTGCCCCGGATACAAGACCTTACAGACACCCTTGGAGGCTACTCCTGGTTCAACATGCTTGACCAGGGTAAAGCCTACTGAAAAGGTTTTTGATTTATCATTTTAAACTACTCTGCTTATATCCAACAGAGTTCATTCAAGTTCATGTTCACATTTTATGTTCTTGTTCTTAGTACATGCAAATAAGTTATCGGTCCCACTTAGTTTGCTGAGACAAGCAAACATGTTTTGCAAAACCACAAAATGTTCCAATCGTCACGCTGAACTTTGTCCGGTCACGCTGAACTTTGTCTGATCACACTGAACCTTATCAGCAGATGTTGATATGAAACTGCCACGTCTAAACTTGTTGCTCCTGTTTCCACTCCCACTTGCTTGAATAAAAAGATAGCTCGAACAGCAAGACTTGAGCTCACTCTGACTTACAATCAGTTGTGTCACTCCCTCTTTGCAAAGATCTGAGCTGAAAAACTCATTTTGTTGTCTTGTGTGAATTTATTCCTTTATAGGTCAGAGATAAATACCTATAATAACTTGGTGCCGTGGCCGACGGATTCCAACATACCTGTTTGCTGGTGGTGTAATCAGGTCTCTCTTGTAAATGAGTCCTCGAGGCTCAATGGGATTTACCTGTCTAAATAAAGGTTGAATGAATGAGTGGTTCGACCGGACATGCTGCAAAACCCATGCGCATGGTAAATTCAAAGCCCTGGGTGATCCCATTCCTGGCCAGGCCAGCGATTTTAGGTCCATCACGAGCCCACCAACTACATATTGACGGAACCCGGAGCGAACTTCACACAACAACAGCGACGTGAGTAAAAGAATAAAAAAAAGTTTGTCGTAACGTTTTGTTTTTGAACAGCAGAGACTATTTCTTTTACTATAAAAAGAGTCAAGACTTTCGAAATAAGTGAGATTTAGAGTTAAGAACTTTTATTCCAAATAAGAATAACGTATAATCAATACCTTTTTAATAAGTGAGATTTACAGTTAAACTACATTAAGTGAGACTTTCTAAATCAAGACCTTAATTGAACAAAAATAGTGAGACTCGAAGTCGAGTCCTTTAAATAAGTGAGACTCCTGTCAAGACCTTTCTAAAACATTAAGTGAGACTCGTGAGCCGGCAGTTGCTAAAAATAGACACCTGCAAATATCTGTGTGTGTGTGAGTGACTGAGAGGAGTTATGAGCTGCGCAGAGCGATCTTGGAACCTGGCGGTGCTAACACACCGATCGCAATGCCGGTTCTCACCAAACTCTATTAGGATCTTTCAGGTGAAGTGGTTTTTTGAATCTAATATCTTTTGTTTTCGGGACTAGAACCCTAAGTGAAACACCGGATCAGTTGATTCAATTCAATTCAATTCAGTTTATTTATATAGCGCCAAATCACAACAAAGTTGTCTCAGGGCACTTTACATGAACATTCACATAAAAGCCAATTAGTAAAGTTTTCTATCTAAGGAATCCAGCAGACAAGTTGGATCTTGGCTTCATTGCAGTCTCCCATCCTGAGCAAGCAAAGTGGCAACAGTGGAAAGGAAAACCTCCCTTTTAAAAGGAAGAAACTCCAGCAGAACCAGGCTCAAGACAAGCGGCCATCTGCTTTGACCGGCTGGTTAAGAGGATAGGAAGGAGAGACAGACGAACACAGAATGGCAGGTCTAGGTATAGGTGCAGGTGTATCTAAAAGACAAAAAAAAACACATGTTAAGGATAGAAAAAATAATTACAAATACAAAACAGGTTGAGCAGAGTAAGTAAAGACAGTAGCAGAGTGAAAATTGTGGTCAGTTTGTCCTCCAGCAGTCTACGCCTATAGCAGCATAACTTAAGGGACAGCTCAGGAAACCCAAGTTGACCCTAACTTTAGGATTTAGCAAACAGGAAAGTCTTAAGCCTAGTTTTAAAACTGGATAATGTGTCAGCCTCACGGAAAGAGATTGGAAGTTGTTTCCACAAAAGAGGAGCCTGATAACTGAAAGATCTGCGTCCCATTCTGTTTTTGTAAAATCTAGGAACCACAAGTAAACCTGCAGTCTGAGAGCGAAGTGTTCTGTTAGGAAAATATGGAACAATAAGATCTGTAATATAAGATGGAGCTAGGTTGTTGAGAGCTTTGTAGGTTAGAAGTAACATTTTTAATTATATTCTGGACTTGACAGGGAGCCAATGGAGAGAAACTAAAACTGGAGAAATATGATCTCTCCTACTAACTCCAGTTAAGACTCTGGCAGCAGCATTTTGGATCAACTGAAGACATTTTAAAGAAGTACTTGGACATCCAGATAATAAACCATTGCAATAGTCCAGTCTAGACGTGAAAAATGCATGGACCAGTTTTTCTGCATCATTTTTAGATAAGATGTTTCTAATTTTAGTGATATTACGCAGGTGGAAGTAGGCAGTTCTAGTAACGTTTTTTAATGTGGGGGATAAAAGACATGTCCTGATACAAAATAACACCAAGATTTTTAACATTAGAGCTGGAGGACAGATTAATGCCATCTAAGGAGGGAGAAATACTGAAAAATTAATTCCTAAGGTGCTCAGGTCCAAAAACAGAACCTCAGTTTTGTGAGAGTAGCTCTGCTGCAGCTCCCAAGATGGCCACTAACGACCTACACCTGGCGGTCATCTCCCTGATGAGCATCGACTCCTATTTAAGGCTGCAGTCAAGACTACTCAATGCTGGAGCATTGATTCCCTCCCGGTACTAGTGCTCTCAGCCTTTTATGTTCTCAAGTATTTGTGATACTGACCTTGTGCTTCCTATGCCAGCAGTTCCTCGTTTTGGCCGTGCCATTCCAGTCCTGATCGCTCAACATCCTGTCTGGTCTCACAAAACCCAGACCTGTGGACCTTGGATTTCTGAACCCTGTTGCTGGGACTCATGCATCTCGGGACTCCTGAACTCACTCCAGTACCGAAGAAGCTGTAAGACAGAAAACAACAAATCAAAATCCGTTCCTCCTGTGTCACTTACCTGCTCCCGACCTGAACAAACTATTTCCCTCTTCCAGGAGTTCCAATCCCAGGACCCTGTATATATATTGTATATATTTTCTAGTATCACTGTAAATAAACATCACTTTTCGTAGCTCGAGTCTTGTGTCGTTCTGGGTCTTGTTACAACTGGGTTGCCCGCACATACAACAGAAATGCTCCAGCCAGACCAAACCCAGAACGAGGCTCGGAACGACCAAGCCACGTCCTCGTCGCAAACGGAGCGAGTAAACCAGCTTGAGAAGATTCTTTCACAAATGATCCAGCAACAACAGCAAACTCAAGCTAATCTACAGGAGCTGGGAGGTATGGTTTATTCAATTAAACAGACTCTCTCTCCTTCTCCTCCTACAGTCGCAGCAGAAACCCCTGAGAACAGTCACACATGCACATGCTCTGCGGGACACTCATCGAAGCCACAACTACTGGTAAAACTGTCTGAACTTTTTTCCGGTGACCCAGAACAATGCGACGGTTTTCTCCTCCAATGTGAGCTCGCATTCAGTGGAGCTCCCAGGCTCTACTCCTCAGAAAACGCTATCACCTACTTTACGAGCCAGTTGAAGGGTAACGCACTCCGGTGGGCAACTTCTTTTCTCCGCCAGCATGATCTAAAAGTTATTTCTTTTAGTAGTGTACTTACTGAGTTTCGCAGGATATTCGACAGACCACTATCGGGTCCCAACGCAGAGAAACGCCTCCTGGGCTTACGTCAGGGCCGGCGACCAGTAGCCGAACACGCCCTCGAGTTCCGCATCCTCGCCACACAAACCGGATGGAACGAGAGAGCACTACAGGGAACTTTTCTAAATTCGGTATCGGATCCGTTAAAGGACCATATCGCCGCTAGGGACGAGCCGTCCAATTTTGATGCCCTCATTAATCTGGCCATTTCGATCGATGAGCGCTTCCACGAGCGACAGCGGGAACAGGACTACAACTCCCAACGTACCACCACTTCCGGTTCGGGTCCGTCACTCAGTGTTGTCCGTGGTAAAGAGTCGCCTTCGTTTCCCAAGTTCCAAAATCTTTTTACCCACGCGTCACACCCTTCACTCTCTCTACCAGAGTCAGAGCCCATGCAGGTGGGACGCACCCATCTTACTCCCGAAGTTAGACAAAAATGCCGAGAACAAGGGTTAGGTTTCTATTGTGGTCAAAATGGGCATCTTGTTGCCGCCTGTCCGTTTCGGGGAAACGAGAACACCCACCAATAAAGAGGGAGATATTGGTGGGGACTTCTTCGCTCTCCCCATTAAATAGACTGACCATTGCTACGGTCATTCAATATAATCCTAACCGCTTCCCCATTTCTGCACTCATAGACTCCGGTGCTGAACAAAATTTAATAAGTCAAAGTCTGGTGTCAGAATTGTCACTACCCACCGAAAAAATACCCACCGTTTCCATCACAGGTATCACTGGCGATACACTATCCCAGGTCCAACACCGTACCACTGAATTACACTTAATTACGTCCGGCAATCACCACGAACACGTCAGTTTCTTTGTTTTCGATTCACCCCATGACCAAGTAATCTTAGGATACCCCTGGTTAAAACTCCACAACCCTCACATAAATTGGGAACTTGGCAGAATAGAGAAATGGAGCGGAAGGTGTCTAAAACACTGTCTCCGTTCTGGAATCTCTAATGCAACAAAACAAGACACCAATATAGAACAAATTGACTTAACTTCCATTCCGCCTGAGTATCACGACCTCTCTCCTGTTTTTAGTAAACAGAGAACCTTGTCCTTGCCGCCACATCGACCATACGACTGTGCGATAGATCTTTTTCTAGGGGCTCCCTTACCAGCTAGTCGTCTGTTCAACCTCTCTGGTCCAGAGAGAGACTCCATGAAGGAGTACATTGAGGAGTCACTTGACTCCGGTATTATTCGTCCATCCACCTCCCCGGTGGGGGCTGGATTTTTCTTTGTAGCCAAAAAAGATAAGACCCTACGTCCGTGCATCGATTACCGGGGTTTAAATAACATTACTGTAAAAAACAAATATCCTCTTCCGCTTATCGACTCCATACATGAACAATTACAATTGGCCACCATTTTTACTAAGCTAGATTTGCGTAACGCTTATCATTTGGTTCGTATTAAGGAAGGCGACGAATGGAAGACGGCCTTCCGGACCCCTTTGGGTCATTTCGAATATCTAGTTATGCCATTTGGTCTCACTAACGCTCCTGCAGTCTTCCAGGCGTTAGTCAATGACGTACTCAGAGACTTTTTAGGGGAGTTCGTTTTTGTATATCTTGATGATATCTTAATCTACTCTCATGACAAGGAGGAACATATCAAGAGGGTCAGAACAGTTCTTCAGAGGCTATATGAGAACCAATTATTTTTCAAAGGCGAGAAGTGTGAGTTTCATACTTCATCTGTTTCCTTTCTGGGGTTTATATTCGGGGAAGGACATTATCGTACCGATCTGGAGAAAATCAAAGCAGTAGTAGAATGGCCTGTTCCTGAGACCCATAAGCAGCTTCAACGCTTTCTTGGTTTTGCAAACTTTTACAGACGCTTCATTAGAGACTACAGCCGTATTGCCGCACCACTCTCCCAACTTACCTCAATTAACAGAACGTTCAAATGGACTACAGAAGCAGACTCCGCCTTCAATAAATTAAATCAACTTTTCTCAACCTCACCCATCCTCTGCCATCCTGACCCCAAACGTCAGTTCATCCTGGAGGTGGACGCTTCCGACACTGGGGTAGGTGCCGTTCTTTCTCAGAGATCCCGTAGAGACAATAAGGTACACCCCTGTGCCTTCTTTTCTCGGCGTTTGTCCCAAGCCGAACGTAATTACGATGTGGGAAATCGTGAATTACTAGCCGTCAAACTGGCTTTACAAGAGTGGTGTCATTGGTTGGAGGGTACTGAGATCCCCTTCCTCATATGGACCGACCACAAGAACCTGACCTATCTTAGGGACGCTAAACGATTAACCCCCAGACAGGCACGGTGGTCCCTGTTCTTTAATCGTTTCCATTATATATTGACTTATAGGCCTGGTTCTAAGAATGTCAAGCCGGATGCCCTGTCCCGACAATTCTCTCCCCCAGATGGTCCTGAACTCGAGGAACATATCGTCCCCTCAACGTGCATCGTGGGAGCTCTCACATGGCCCATTGAGCAGGAGGTCCGCGATGCCCACAAGGAAGAGCCCGACCCTGGCCTGGGACCCCCGGGAACCCTGTTCGTCCCCTCTGTCATGAGGGCTAAGGTACTGGAGTGGGTTCACACTAACAAACTTTCTTGTCACCCAGGAGTTACCCGCATGTTACTGTAGTGAACTAAGCCTCAGGCCAAAACCTGCCTCAGAAGACCTTCATGGGCAGGAACTGTTATTTCATTAATTTGAATCCAGAAATACAAATTAGCTCATCCAGAGACTTTCTAATTGTATCTTGCACTAATCAATTGAAAGACCACTCTCTTTTTATATTGTCATTACTATTTTTACAAATGTCTTGATAATCAAAAGTGTGTTTAGTTCAAACCATTTTAAATGTTGAAGTGAACCACTCATTTTAAATCAACTGTGAAACAGTATTAATGATTTTTTTAATCCTCATTCAAAGTAGAAATCAAGTTAATGTCTGTTACAAAGTAATTACGCATTTTTTGATCTTCTGTCTGAAATGAGAAGTAGTGATGTCGGTCGAAAGTCAGAAAGAAGTTATTGGAACGAACTGTCATGTTTTTAAACCTCTCAGACAGAAATAAGAAGCTACTGGCACCTGTAGTCTGTCATTTCTCCAAATCATTTCTCTGTCTGTTCCTAAACATTTCTCTGTCTGTTCCCAAATATCTCACTGTTTTTCTGACTTGTAGTAACCCTCTGACGTCACTAAAACCACACCCCTGTTGGTTCTTTCAACCAATCAGGACTTCCCAAAAGGGACTGGAAACAGAACTCTTTAAAAGTCGACACTTCCTAGTTCCAATTAGTTCTGGGAGCACACGCGAACAGAAGTTCTGGGAGATGATCCGAAGTTCTGGGGGAAGAACAGAAGTTCCGAGAGAGAACAGAAGTTCCATGGGAAGGAAGACAGTGCGACTTTGCAAGGGTGAAGTCCACGGTGGTCATTTTCTGAAAAATGACACCTGTCTGGAGTGTTGATTCCGGTCATTACGCCAAAGACCTATTCAACATCTCAGGAGTTCAGCACATTTGCTGAAATTCCATTTAACTTAATCCTATCTTTCGGGGAAGTTTATTTTGTAAGCTGGGCCAGTCAGCCTCGTCATCCCAAGTTGATGAGATGCGGATAAATCCCTGGAGGTAAAAAGACTCAGCCTTGCTGGACGCCAGGAGAAGACCTCTCTGAAACCCCACCAAGGTAAAGGGTCGACGCTCGGGTACATCTAGCCGAAATCACTGGGAAACGTGCTATCTGGTTTCAAACAAGATAACTCCCCATCTTTTCTTTATTATCTTAGTTAACCCTAAGTATCCACTTTCCCTCCTTAAACTTTACTCCATCTCTTCTATCTCGCCAGTTAAAGATAAGCTAAGCCTGCAGACATTAATTTAAGATCTAAGGGTATGTCTGTTGTATTTTAGTTGCAAGTGAGAAATCATGGCCGTATGATTTCTCATTGTAAAGCTCATTAATTAATCTGTGTTATTGTAATCAATCAGAATAATCAAGTGTACAATGTTTTGATGTTAAATTTTGATTCTGTTAATAAATGACCACATTCATTTTGATGGGTCAAAGAAAATTAACGTCTCACGTCACTGATTAGACCATCTCCGACACAGTACTTCTAAGCACAATATCACTTAGTCCAGAAAAATGAAATAATCCGTTTAAATTAAGTATATCATGTGCTTGAACTAGTCCAGATATTATAAAATGTAAGAGAGCACACTGAGCTAAATCCATCTCTCGGCTCTCTCACTACATTGTCCCTAACCAAGTCCCACTTCTGGTGGCCGACATTGGTCCAGGACGTTAAGGACTTTGTTGCTGCCTGTGCTACTTGCGCCCGCAATAAAACAGGAAATCAACCCCCGGCCGGACTCCTACAACCACTACCCTCACCCAGCCGCCCTTGGTCCCACATATCGGTGGACTTTGTCACTGGACTTCCCCCGTCTGAAGGTAACACGGTCATCTTGACTGTCATTGACCGATTCTCTAAATCGGCTCACTTCATTCCCTTGGTCAAGTTACCTTCTGCCCTTGAGACTGCACAAATATTAATCCAGCATGTTTTTCGTATCCACGGTATTCCCTCCGACATTGTTTCTGACCGTGGACCACAGTTTATTTCCCAGGTCTGGCGCTCATTTTGTAAAATCCTAGGGGCATCTGCAAGTCTGACTTCAGGTTACCACCCACAGTCTAATGGCCAGGCTGAGAGGTGTAACCAGGAACTTGAGAACACCCTTCGTTGTGTCGTGGAGAACAATCCCTCAGCCTGGTCTCAACATCTGGTGTGGGTAGAGTATGCCCACAACGCTCACAGATCCAGGGCCACAGGTATGTCACCATTTGAAGCCTCTCTGGGATACTTGCCTCCTCTGTTCCCTAGTCTTGAGACGGACATCACGGTGCCGTCTGTCCAGCACCACTTCCGGCGATGTCGACGCGTTTGGCTGCAAACGAGAGCAGCCCTTCTACGCACCGCAGCTCA
Source organism: Nematolebias whitei (assembly GCF_014905685.2). NCBI lineage: Eukaryota > Metazoa > Chordata > Actinopteri > Cyprinodontiformes > Rivulidae > Nematolebias > Nematolebias whitei. The sequence continues at coordinate 50,662,052 of NC_056502.1, forward strand.
GAACAAGAAGTACGCCGACCGACATCGTTCCTCTGCCCCGTCTTACCAGGTGGGCCAAAAGGTTTGGCTGTCAACAAGAGACATTCACCTGAAAGACGTTCCCAGAAAGATGGCTCCCCGATTCATTGGCCCTTTCACCATCACAAGAATAATCAACCCCACAGCAGTCCGCCTTCAACTCCCCAGCTCAATGAGGATCCATCCCACATTTCACGTCTCTCAGGTGAAGCCGGTCTCCGAGAGTCCTCTGTGCCCGCCTACCAACCTCCCTCCACCCACCCGACTGATCGACAACCATCCCGCCTTCACGGTTTGCACCATTTTGGACGTCAGACGTCGAGGCAGGGGTTTCCAGTATCTCGTGGACTGGGAGGGATACGGTCCCGAGGAGAGATCCTGGATTCCCCGCTCGTTCATTTTGGACCCAAGTCTGATCACGACGTTCTTCAGAGCACACCCCAAAAAGCACCTCAGGTCGCCTGGAGGCGATTCTTGAGGGGGGGTAATGTGAGAGTAGCTCTGTTGCAGCTCCCAAAATGGCCGCTAACGACCTACACCTGGCGGTCATCTCCCTGATGAGCATCGACTCCTATTTAAGGCTGCAGTCAAGACTACTCGATGCTGGAGCATTGATTCCCTCCCGGTACTAGTGCTCTCAGCCTTTTATGTTCTCAAGTATTTGTGATACTGACCTTGTGCTTCCTATGCCAGCAGTTCCTCGTTTTGGCCGTGCCATTCCAGTCTTGATCGCTCGACATCCTGTCTGGTCTCACGAAACCCGGACCTGTGGACCTTGGATTTCTGAACCCTGTTGCTGGGACTCATGCATCTCAGGACTCCTGAACTCACTCCAGTACCGAAGAAGCTGTAAGACAGAAAACAACAAATCAAAATCTGTTCCTCCTGTGTCACTTACCTGCTCCCGACCTGAACAAACTATTTCCCTCTTCCAGGAGTTCCAGTCCCAGGACCCTGTATATATATTGTATATATTTTCTAGTATCACTGTAAATAAACATCACTTTTCGTAGCTCGAGTCTTGTGTCGTTCTGGGTCTCGTTACAACTGGGTTGCCCGCACATACAACAAGTTTTGTCTGTGTTCAACAGGAGAAAATTAAGGGTCATCCAGGTTTTTATGTCTTTAAGACATGCTTGTAGTCTAAGTAGCTGATTGGATTCATTGGGTTTAATGGACAAATATAATTGTGTGTCATCAGCATAACAATGGAAATTTATCCCATGCTATCCTGATGCATGCTCAATAATCCAGGTAGAAAAATCTAAAAAAGTTAAATCTGGTCCTCTGGACATTCAAAAAAACAAAACAAAGCAAAACAACAAAAAAATGTAGAAACGTTTTGTCTCTCATCCGAGAGACTTCCTCAGTCTGAGGTGCTGTATTCAGCTCGGTCTCTTAAATAGCACCTTCTCAGAGTGGATCAACCAGTTTTGCTGCTGACAACCAAAACCAGCTGATCACATGTTCAAGAAGGACCATCAGCCTAACAATGGATCATTAGCACACTGATGGCTGATGGCTGTCATCGCCTGTCCATGGGGATGAATTCCAACATAAACTTACGCCTCCGTTCGTCCTTGATCTTGATGTAATCCAGCAAGAGGAAAACAAAAGTCAAAGAAAGGTAATCCCACAACGGTTTAGGTAATTCCCCAATGTTGGTAATTCCATAATGTTGTTGGTAATTCCATTGTTTGTTGGTAATTCCATTGTAGTAATGCTTTAACCCCTTGGAAACAAAGTCTGTAATCCATTGGAAAAAGTCATATAATCCACAACGATAAATCCACAACGATTGGAGTTGTTGATTGATCAGCATGCAGAGGGGTTCCCTCGATTGAACTGAAGAGGCGACCACTGGATGAAGATTGGAGACCCACTTTGGAGTTGTAGGTCCCTTCAGCGAAGGTTGCTGCTGGTGGTTCCCAGTGGGTGCCATTCTGGTTCTATGTGTTACGCATTTATGTGGTTTCAGTTGAGTGGGATTTTACATAAGACCTTAACCTATATGCACCTGGTGTGTAAGCTATCATGGTTTAGATCAGCTACAGGTACCAGTGTAAAGTGTGGGTCATGCTGAAAAATTTATATATAGGGATTTATACCTATAGAAGGGCATTCCAAACTAATTTTCCATTCCTAACTTGGTTTAAGTTAGATTTACATGGTAAAATATAGTTTGGTTCAATTGTATGTTGTCCCTTTAGATGAACGACTTGAGGTTTGGTTTTTTGGTTTCCCACTAAATGTTTTTGGAGTCTGTGGTGAGACTCAACTGAAGGATTAGCTACCCCCCCCCCCCCACCCCCCGAATAGGATTGTTCGAGTAGGTTCGGCTTGAGCGTCGTGAGACCAATGTAAGTTATGGTACTTAAGGTAGCATTAATCTACATTGACTCCTCAAAGATTTAATTTTAACAAATGAACTGCATGTTGGCATAGTTAAAGTCCTTTTAGTCTCTAACTAAAGTACACACAAAATTCAGTCTTGCTGGGGTGTTCAGAAACAATACCAAAAACCAATTAAACGATGTCTCAACATCGACAAAATTAGCGATTAAGCAACCAGAAAAACAACGTTTCAGCATTGACAAAAGTAGTGATTAAGCAACTAGAAAACGACGTTTCGGTGCGTCACTCACTCTGACTGTCAGATTTGATCACGTTATCGCGTCTGGTAACATCACCCTAACTAACATCACCCCCCCCCCCGTGGTCATTGGGGACCACGAACACGGGTGAGGGCGTCGGTCCATGAGCAAAAGTTAGGATGACTTTGAGTAGTTTTAGCTGTTTGCGCAGCTGAAAGAGGACTTTAAGGTCTGGATTGGAATCCAGGTCGGCTTCGGACGGAGTGTTTTTCTCTGGGTCAGTCAAGTACAGCATCATTGAGTTTATCGCAGGATCCGACTTCTGAAGTTGGATGATGTCTGGGTCAGTCAGCACGGGTTGTACAGAGACTGTGTTGTCAGCCGGCTTGGCTGCAGCCTGTGCACGTGTGACTGCCATTACCTCAGCTGTAGGTTGTACTGACAGTGTTGCAAGCAGCCAGGAGGGGTCAAAGGATCACAGAGGGCCGACCACGGCTCCGTCCTTGGCTAGGAAGTCTGCAAGGCCATTATACAGCTTGTCATCGCCTAGGACTCTTGAATGTCCTGGAACCTTTTTCCAGTAGACCTGTAGGTCATGTGATGTCACCAAGTGATCACATGCCATGAAAAGCTCTTTGTGTTTGACCACTTTCCTGTTGCTTGTGAGAAAGCCGTTCTGTTTCCACAGAGCGAGATGACACAAGAAACTAAGTCGAGCGTAATTAGAGTCCGTGCAGATGACTAGCGTTTGGATGGAGCGTCCTACTGCCATCTGGAGAGCTATTAGGATCCCTGCTATCTCAGCGTACTGAGAAGTCTGAGAGCCTAATTTATAGCTAAAAGTGACCACTTGTTGATCTTGGAAGAAGACCCCTACAACACCTGATTTGCAGGTTTGTTCGTGGTGGAATGAGCTTCCATCTACATATAGTGTTGTCATATCTTAGCAGATATTGCTATCAAAGTAGTGGTGATTTGGGTCATCACTTACTGAGGGTTTTTCCGCAGCTGGCGGATGGGTGGCAGGTACATCTTGTGTACATTCCTGGCAGAGTGCCAGGTCGGTGCCCAAATGTGACTTCTTGTTTTATCCGTAGCGGATGTCTAGGTCAAAACTTTGAAGCGCCATGAGCCACGTGGCTACCCGTGAGTTTGTCACCACACCATCTGTGATGTGTTGGCTATTCAGGAAAGTCACTGGCTTGTGTTGTATTTCAACAAAGATTTTTTGTCCACCGATGTAACTGGAGACATGTTTAACTGCCCACACAGTGGTCAGTAGAGCTTTCTCACAGTCTGAGAACCTTAATTTGGGGCCTGCCATTGTCTTACTGGCATAGGCCACCACACACTTGTCTTTGTCGTGCATCTGGTATAGACCTGCACTCATGCTAAAAAAGCTAGTTTGTGTTGGTCCTCGGCGCGCACAGGAATGGTCCAAAAACCAGAGGCGACGTCGAGGGTGGAAAAGTACTTACCATCAGTGACCTTGGGCAGTTCCTGTTTGATCTGGGTTATTGGCCACCTAGATAAAGGAACTTGTTTGTTTAGCTTTCTGTAGTCTATGGTAAGTCTCTACTTACCATCCATCCATCCATCCATCCATCCATCCATTATCTTTACCCGCTTATTCCATTTTGGGTCACGGGGGTCGCTGGTGCCCATGTCCAGCATTCACTATGCAAGGGGCGGGGTACACCCTGGACAGGTTGCAAGTCCATCACAGGGCCACATAGAGACAAACGAGAGAAACAACTATTCACTCTCTCACTCACACTTAGGGACAATTTAGAGTTATCAATCAGCATAACATGCATGTTTTTGGTCTGTGGGAGGAAACCGGAGCACCCAGAGAAAACCCACGCATGCACGGAGAGAGCATGCAAACTCCACCCAGAGGGGCCCCTGGACCGGGGTTTGAACCAAGGACATGCTCTCTGATAGGCAGCAGCTCTACCAGTTGCGCCACCGTGCTGCCCCGTCTCCACTTACCATTTGGTTTCAAAACTGGCCATAAAGGCGCAGAGTAGGTGCTATTACAATGTCTGATTATGCCTTTATCTAAAAGGTCATCAATGATTTCCTTGACAGGTTGATGTGCTGCCAGGGGAATATTGTATTGTCTTAGAAATGTAGGCGGTGAGTCTGGCAGAGTTGGGATGCTCACTGTGCGAAGCGAGGTCAACCCACAATCCATTGAGTCAGCCGAGAATGACTTCTCATATTTCATGAGAACTTGGCTGAGTTTATCCCTTTCTTCATCAGACGTCAGGGCGTCGGCTTGGGCGACCACCTGTTCAATCTGTGAAGCGATTGCTAAGGGTTCTTGATGTTTGGGGAGCTCCAGTGAGTCCCCTTTTGTGTCGTCAGACTTGTCTATAGGTAAGACACTATAGGTTTGAGGTTCTAAATCGACATCGTTGGTTGAGAAGAGAGCTATGGCCTGTGTTGGTTTCGTGAACCAAACTGGACCAGTCTCTTGACTCGATACCAGGTTGTCTGGGAGTCCTCCCAGAAATGGAATGCCAAGTTCAAAATCATGAAAATCTGTGGATATCAACTATCCTAGCCTTATGTTTCTCGAGATCAGTACCTCCTCTGTGCCTGTGTTTCACACAGCAACAGATGTGGTTCTGGAGTCGAGGCTCACTTGGCTTGCAGCCTCAATGGACAGTCCTAGTTTGAAAAACGTAGGAGATGGTTGAAAGTACGCCTATTTAAGGCTAATAGCTTGTCTCGCCATGATGTGGACTCGTACCATTAGGTTTGTTACCTGAGGTGGTACTGAGGTGTTTTGGTTGCTAGCAACCTGGCAGACCTCCGGAATGGTCTGTCCAGCCGTAAGGTTTGCTGTGTCTAGCACAGGAGGATCCTTTTTGGCTGGTTTTAGTGACCACAGTACATTGTGGCTGGTGTCCACTTGGACACCTAATCTTACCAAGATGTCAGAGCCTATGTAGGTTGCATGTGGTAAGTCTTGGACCATGAGGAATGGGTGCACCAGTTCCTGTTGGTTCCAGATCAGTTTCAGGTTAATGACTCCTTTCGCAGTCATCATACGTGAACTGTTGGGTTACAGTGGAAAGCGGAAACTTTTTTTAACTAATGTTTCGTAGAAAGCTTGGTTAATAGCTGATTTATCTGTCCACAGCGACAGTACAGCATCTTCGGTGTGGGATCCTTGGATCTCTACACCTTAAACTACCAACGGTAGGTAGTATCCGATGGGCTCTGACTGTCTCAGCTCGCAGAGGAGGCTTTCCTGTTCAGTCAGAGTTGGGTCCACCGGTTGGGTCTCTTCAGTCTCACATGCTTTTGAAGGCGTACTTACAGGGACTGTATTCTCTGCTGAGAGGACCTCGGTGCCTTCTGTGGTGCCTGTTGTTGGGCAGTCTGTGACTGTCTCAGGAGGCATGAGTATTGGCAGGGGTTTGCTCACTCTGACCCACATTGTCTGTCTACCATAATCTATAATCGCGTCAAAGCGATTTATAAAATCCTGGCCGATCAAAAATGGGAATGAGTCAACCATAGACACATATACCAGGTGGTATAGTGTCATCGCGCCAACCTGCATGTGAACCATAGCTATCACTGTTAGGGTTGTCCTCGTCTCTGCGAGGCCCTGCTGTCCTATAGCACATTCTATGAGAGGTATTTCCCTGTGAACACCGTTAGCGGCGGTCCTGAGCTCCTCGAACAGTTTGGCTGACATAATAGTTATGTCGGCTCCACCATCCAGTAGGGCTTCATGTGTGACGACCCCTTCAAGTGTGATCGACAGGTAAGCTTTTTAGCGACCCCCTTTCTGATCAGGTTACACAGGAACCTTGTAGGTTTTGGCCGATGTTTCTTCTTATGTTTACCTTTACCTGTGTAATCCCGGTTTTTCCAAACCATTGGTGCAGTTGCTACTGCTCCTGGGAGTTCAGCTTTTGATGGGCCTCCGTCATTGATGTATGAGATCACCCGCCCACTGTGTGTTGAGGGGCTTTCATTGTTTGTAACAACAAGGTCCTGGTGGCTGTCCATGACAGCGGCAATGTTGTTGTTTGTGTCACCCTGTTTTGACTGAACCGTTAGCACAGCTGTTGCTGTTTCTGAGGTTTCAGTTTGTGACGGGTCACCGTCGGTGACGTGTGATTGTACCCCCCCTTTTTCAGATGAGGGCGTGTCAGAGTTTACAACAACAGCGTCATGGTGACTGTCTGCGACAGCAGTAACGGTGTTGTCTGTGTGCTCTGACTTATCCGCAATGATGTTTCCAAGTAACGCGTTAGGTTTTTGTCCGTGGCAAGACCTTTCAACAATTCCAAGAACCGATGCACACTCTCTGTCTCGTCCGAGCTCAGAGGTCTGCGGCTCTCTTTCTGGACTTGCTACTGTTTCTTTTTCGTCTCAGGCTGTTCAGGCCGACGTGGTGGGGAAGCAGGTCCCCTCCTCTGGGGTTCCCAGTGGGATCCCTGGTTGTATGGGCCACTTTTGGTGCCATACTTTTTACCCTTAGGGCGTTGGCCCCCCTTCTGTTACAATCGTTCATCCTCTGATTTCTTGGGAAACCATTTAGGATCATATCTGGACCAGGGGGCACTCACCTGTTGTGGTTTGGCTGTTGGGAAACCTCGTTTCCTCTCGCCTTTTTGGGGAGGGGGAGGGGGAGCTGAAGCTCTCGTCCCTTCCAATTCTAATGACTGGACAGGAATCCTCTCACCTGGGGAAAACCTCAATGGGTGTTTTGGTGTTTCACAGCACAACTTTTTATCTCACTGATGGATTTCTCTTTGAAATTAGCCATCATTTGCACTGACATCCTTATGTCAGAGTGGAGATTTTTGCTGAAAACGAACTTAAACGCTTCCCCCCCCTCCATGCCGATCTCGTTCCTGTAACCAAAATAGATCTGCAAAATCCTGGAATAATATGCCCTGGGGTGCTCATTCTTACCTTGCATGACCTTGTCGGCGGCTGGATAACTGCCAGGTCCCGTGCAAGGGGTATAGTCTGTCATAAGAGCTGACATGATTTGATCAAGGGTAAGACCCCAGATGGCAGAACCGAAGAACAGACAGATAACTGGGTTGCAATAATAAACCTCTTTATTGTCTTTACAGGGGAAAAGGGAGTGGAGCTAGGTTCTGCCTTGATGCAGGAGCAGGGGAGGCGCGCTGTGTGGTTCTGGATTCCGGAGGACGTCTCGAAGAGAAGATGGTGAGTACCTTTGCTGGTTTGTAGATGCTTCACTGAAGGAACAGAGAGTGCAGGAGCGGGTTGGAGGTAGATGAATGGTTGAAGGGACATCCCATAGAAGGATCCTGTCTTGGTGTTGAAGCCTTGGAGGGCCCGAGACGAATCTTGACGTGGAAGTCAAAAAACATGTAAAGGGTAATGTCCCAGCACTGGAGAAGAGCCTGGCTGCAGCTTTTATGGAAGGAGCAGAACCCGTTCTCCAGAGCAGGCGGCAGGTGAAAATGATGATCAATTAGCTCAGTGCAACAACTGTGGAAGATAGTTAGTGGCAGGAAGGAAACCAGAACTCCCACAGAGCCCCCCCCCCCCCCCCCCCCCACCAATTCCCGCCCCCCAATCTGATCCTCTTTTCAGGGTGGTCCCTAAAAAAAGAAGAAATCAAATTGGGGTCCAGGATCTGAGCCCTGGGAACCCAAGAGCGTTCCTCCGGCCCGTACCCCTCCCAGTCGACCAGGTACTGCAGACCTCTGCCCCGGTGGCGAATGTCCAAGAGGCGCCGGACAGAGATGGCCGGGGCGTCTGCGATCAGACGTGGAGCAAGAGGAGGATCGGCCGGGGGGTTAAGGGGGCTAGAGGAGACTGGCTTAAGGAGGGAGACGTGGAAGGTTGGGTGAATCCTCATGGATCGAGGCAGTAGTAGGCGAACGGCCGAGGAGTTTATGATCTTCACAATGGGGAAAGGACCAATATACCTGGGAGCCAACTTGCGGGGGGTGTCTGGAGGGGGAATGTTTTTAGGACAACCATACCCGTTGACCCACCCGGTAGTGGGGCGCAGAAGAGCGACGTCTGTCGGCATACTTCTTGTTTAGGTCGGCGGTACGTTGAAGAGCCACTCTTGTCTGTCGCCAAATCTTGCGACACCGTCTGACGTGTAGTCGGACTGATGGAACCGGGACCTCAGTCTCTAGGCTAGGGAATAAGGAGGGAGAGTACCCAAGCGAAGCCTGAAAAGGAGACATACTGATGGCAGAGGATACCTGAGTGTTGTGGGCGTATTCCACCCAAGGCAAATGGTCAGACCAGGTGGAAGGGTTGTCTTCAATAACGCATCTCAAGGCGATCTCCAACTCCTGATTGCACCTCTCTGTTTGTCCGTTCGACTGAGGATGGTACCCAGAAGTAAGGCTCGTCGTGGCCCCCAGGCCCTGGCAAAAGGCCTTCCAGACCCAGGAGAGGAACTGGGGCCCTCTATCGGAGACAATGTCCGTAGGAATTCCATGCAGGCAAAAAACATGGTTAGTAATACGTTTAGCAGTCTCAAAAGCAGATGGTAATTTAGGTAGGGGAATGAAATGTGCAGCCTTGGAAAAGCGGTCCACGATAGTGCAGATGGTGGTGTTATTGGAGGAAGGTGGCAAACCCGTGACAAAATCCAGGGCAAAATGAGACCATGGACGATGGGGCGTAGGAAGAGGAAGCAAGAGCCCTGCAGGGGGGGTTATTGCTGTTCTTATTCCGTGCACATGTATGGCAGGCTGCAACAAACTCCCTCACATCCTGGTTCATGTTGGGCCACCAAAAATACTCCTTGGCCAAATGCAACATGTGAGAGACACCTGGATGGCAAGAGAACTTAGCTGTGTGAAGCCAAGTAAGAACCCGACTCACTATCGAAGAGGGCACAAAAGTCTTGCCCGGTGGACCAGCACCCGGGTCCGGTTCGGTGAGTTGGGCGTTCCGTATATCCTGTTCGATAGCCCAAGACAAGAGACCAACTGAGCATGTCGCCGGGAGTATGTCCTCCGGGGAGTCGGAACCTTGAGAGGAGGAGAATTGACGAGAGAGTGAACTGGGTTTGGTGTTCTTAGAGCCAGGGAAGTACGTGATGGTAAAATTAAAGTGAGCAAAGAAGAGGGACCATCTGGCCTGGCGTGAGTTGAGTCTCTTTGCCCCCTGGTTGTAGGCCAAATTCTTATGATCAGTCCAGATGACAAAGGGCAGCTCAGAACCCTCAAGCCAATGTCTCCACTCCTCCAAAACTAACTTAATGGCCAATAGCTCCCTATTACCAACATCATAGTTTCTCTCGGCTGGGGTGAGACGGCGAGAAAAGAAAGCACAAGGGTGAACCTTGTTGTCAGGACCTCTCTGGGAGAGGACAGCCCCCACCCTGGAATCGGAGGCGTCGACCTCAACAATGAACTGTTCGTGAACATTCAGGTTGGTGCCAAGGAAAACAATGATTTAAGCCTTTGGAAGGCAATCTCAGCATCTTGGTCCCATGCGAAGGAACGCAAGGCGGAGGTTAACCCAGTGAGAGGGGAGGCAATCTGACTATAATTCTTGATAAAGCGACGATAAAAATTGGCAAACCCGAGAAAGCGTTGTAACTGCTTTCTATCAGTGGGTCGAGGCCACTCGGCTAATGCCTTTATTCTATCCGGGTCAGACCGTACCTGACCTCTTTCAAAGATAAAACCAAGAAAAGTTACCGAAGGGCCGTGGAAGGCACATTTCTCAGCCTTTACGAACAAGTTATTCTCTAGAAGCCTCTGGAGAACCGCCTGAACGTGTTTCGTGTGCTGTTCTTTGTCCCTGGAAAATATCAAAATATCATCCAGATAGACAAAGACTAAGATGTTAAGAAAATCCCTCAAAACATCATTGACCAACGCCTGAAAGACTACAGGGGCGTTTGTTAACCCAAAGGGCATTACCAAATATTCAAAATGACCTATGGAAGTCTTAAAGGCGGTTTTCCACTCATCCCCCTTGCGTATGCGAACCAAGTGATAGGCGTTGCTGAGGTCTAATTTAGTAAAAATAACAGCGTCACTAAGTTGTTCATACATGGAATCCATTAACGGTAAGGGATATTTGTTTTTCACTGTTATTTGATTAAGACCTCTAAAATCAATGCAATGCCTAAGAGTCTTGTCTTCCTTAGAGACAAAGAAGAACCCGGCTCCGAGAGGGGAAGTGGATGGCCGAATGATGCCAGATTTCAATGAATCATTAATGTATTGGGTCATAGCCCCTCTCTCAGGGCCCGACAGATTAAATAACCTGCTAGAAGGTATAGGTGCCCCAGGAAGAAGGTCTATGGCACAATCGTACGGTCTGTGAGGAGGTAAGGAAAGAGCCTGGTGTTTGCTAAACACTCGTGCTAGCTTATAGATCTTGGGAACCTGAGAAAGGTCAACCTCCTCCTGGGTTGCCTCTTTACTAACACCAGGGGAGACGGCAGATGTCAAGCATCTCTCAGAACAGTTCTCACCCCATTTCTCGACCCTACCATCAGACCAATTTATAACGGGGTTGTGTTTCTTCAACCACGGAAAACCCAAGATAATTTGAGGTTTAAGAGAATCAAAGATAAATCATTTGTCTCTCTCACGGTGATTACCTGACACAACAATTTCCATTTTATTAGTTTTACAAGAGATGGACAAGATGATCTGGCCTGTGAGAGCTGCTACTGCCATCGTGGGGTAGAGGACAGTAGTTGAAATCTGAAGTTTATCGACCAGGCTCCGACTGATTAAGTTCTGTTCTGCTCCGGAGTCAATTAATGCCTGTGTAGAATAATTAGAATTATTAACACATAGCGTCACCGGTAAACAAAAATTATGCTCGGAGGAAGAATAGTATTTACCTACCAGAAACCTCCGATTTACTGATGGGCTCTGTCTTTTAGCCGAAGCCTACAGGAAGGAAGTTCATGCCCCTTCTTCCCACAATAGAGGCATTCATTGTGAGAAATACGACGCTGACGCTCTTCCGGAGACAGCCGAGTCCTTCCGATCTGTATCGGTTCGGGACCCGCCGAACCCGGGAGAGGTCGACTGTGAGTTATTGTTGGGAACCAAATACACACGGGAAAAGTAGTCCTCATCTAAAACGTGCTCTCTGAAGCGATTATCAATTCTGGTGGCTAAAGTTATGAGCTGGTTGAGGTCGGATGGAACGTCACAGATGGCGAGTTGATCCTTAATAGATTTGTTAAGTGCATGAATGAACGCACCTCGGAGAGCCGTCTCACCCCAGTCAGATTCCTCCGCCAAAATGCGGAACTGGATGGCAAACTCAGCCACAGCTTTATTGCCTTGTTTTAATGAGAACATCTTTTGCAACGCTTCTTCTTGCAACAGAGGTAGGTCGAATACTTGTCGAAAGTCTCTGAGAAAAGTGGAGATGTTAGGGAGTCGATGGTGCGTCTACGTAAGTAGGAACGTGCCCATCGAAGAGCTTCGCCCTTAAGGGTGTTAGGAGTGCGCGGGGAACCCAGATGATATGAGACCCAGAACGAGGCAGACACAGGGGAAATACAAAAGAACAGTGTTTATTATTTACAGTGAGTTAAATCACATCCACAGGCTGCTGGTCTGAGGCTCCTGGAAAGAGGGACGACAGGTTATTAGCTGTCCAACGGGAAAGGCCCAAGTTGTTTGTTAAAAGAGTGTTTGTCCTTACAGTCCAATCCGAAGGGGAGAGCTGGTCCTTCAGTCCAAGGCGAGCGAGCAGCAGAGGGAAATCCACAAGAGTCCAAAAGGGGAACGAGGAAGGCTGGCACTGGAGGCAAAGAGGCACGAGGAATACCTGAGAGGCCTAGGAATCCAAATCAGGTCACGAGGGAATCCAAAGAGCACGAGGAACCAGGAAACTGGAAAAAAGAGCAAAAGGTGAACAAATTCTTTTCACCAAGACATTTGCCTAACAGTACAATACCATAAGAGGTGATATGCTCCAGCGTTGAATCACACCGGACTGCAGCCTTAAGTAGATGGAGAGGCTCATCAGGCTGATGGCCGCCAGGTGTTGGTAATCAGCGGCCATCAGCAAGGCAGGCTGCAGGCAGTGGGATCCTTACAAAGGGCGGAAATAATTAAAGTAATACGGGAGGCATCAGATGAGTAGGTTATTGGAGCTCTATTGAAGGCCAACTCACATTGAAGAAGAAATCCGGCGCATTTTTCGGCTCTACCTTCGAAACACTCGGAGGGACGAATGTCAGGTTCTCGAAGGAGCTGTGGGACCGCAGGTGCCAGGGGTCCGGACGGACCCGGAGTCTGGGTCATCCTAAGCGGGGGAACCAGGTCCTTCAAACTCTGCTGGACAGAGTGAACCATGCCGCCGAGCTGTTGAAGGTTAGTTTGAATCTCTTGTTGTTGAGAGAGAAATTGTTGAAAAATTACGTCATGCTCATCAATACGTTTACTTTGAGCCATTAAGGACTGCTGGGTCTGTCTGTCCTCAGTTCTGCCTTGAGGGTCTGTTTGGCTGGGACATTCCGACATGATTTGATCAAGGGTAAGACCCCAGATGGCAGAACCGAAGAACAGACAGATAACCAGGTTGCAAAAATAAACCTCTTTATTGTCTTTACAGGGGAAAAGGGAGTGGAGCTAGGTTCTGCCTTGATGCAGGAGCAGGGGAGGCGCGCTGTGTGGTTCTGGATTCCGGAGGACGTCTTGAAGAGAAGATGGTAGGTACCTTTGCTGGTTTGTGGATGCTTCACTGAAGGAACAGAGAGTGCAGGAGCGGGTTGGAGGTAGATGAATGGTTGAAGGGACATCCCATAGAAGGATCCTTCCTTGGTGTTGAAGCCTTGGAGGGCCCGAGACAAATCTTGATGTGGAAGTCAAAAAACATGTAAAGGGTAATGTCCCAGCACTGGAGAAGAGCCTGGCTGCAGCTTTTATGGAAGGAGCAGAACCCGTTCTCCAGAGCAGGCGGCAGGTGAAGATGATGATCAATTAGCTCAGTGTATCAACTGTGAAAGATAGTTAGTGGCAGGAAGGAAACCAGAACTCCCACAAGAGCAGCATATAACAGGCGCTAATCCTTTCTTGTGGCATCAGGTTGACGCTCTATGAAGGAAAACACCGTCCTGGTTGAAGTGAGCCTGATCAAACCTACTTTATCCTCAACTGTAGCGTTGGGATAGCGTCTTACTTGGAAGTCAAGGTCATTCAGATAGACCTTAGTGTCGGTTGAACCCAACGGCCCTGGCTCAAAGTGTTGGACATATTTTGCAATTTTATGCAAATCTGAAATGGAGAGCAGAGGCTGTATGATTGGTGTCGTAGGAACCAAAATAGCACGTGGAGGTGAGTCACTAGACTCACGTGGAGGTGACAGAAGGGGATTAAGTGTAGGAGGTACAGCAAAATCCTTCTGAGGTGGTGTTGGGTGTCCTAGACTCTGACTTTGTTCGTCTTTGAGTTCCAGACAACCTTGCCCCATGTCAGAAATCTCATCTGTTGCTGCGGTAATTTTTCCCTCACAGGCTTTTAAGCGTTCACGTGATGTATGACATTCACTTTGTAAACGCACGCCTTGTTGGACTAACGCCGCTTTTTCCAATCTGCACTCGTTCAGAGCTTTTGATGTGAGCTGCACCTGTCGTTGTAACGCATCATTGTCTGAACACAGTGCTTGGTACTTAATCCCTGTTTCACGTAGCTTCACCTCATATGAGTCTGCTTGTAATGACAGCTGAGCTTGTGAGAGCTCTTTCTCACATTTTAATTCAATTGCCCAGGTCTCCTTATCAAATTTAGACTGTGCCATGAGTCTTAGATACTTCTCTGTCTCGTTGTTTAACCTTATTGCAAGGTCTTCAGCCTTGTTGGCCTCAATATAAAATTTAGCTTTCAGCAAGAGTGCTAATTTAGCCAGTTGGTCATAGCTTGACTTTGTTATGTCTGCAGAAGTCACACTTTCTGCAACTTCCTTCAGCTCGTCCAAAAACTCTGTTGAGTTCATGCTGTCCACCTGTTCACCATATGGATGTAAGGATTCTGTTAGTAGCGTTAACGTTCTTTCTAACCAGTCCTTCTCATTACATGGAACAAAATCAGTGTCTGTTAAATCTGCCATGGTAAACCACTGTTCAGCAAACCTATCTGGTGAAATAGTTGCAAAATTAGAGTTTTTAACAGGTAAATATTTTATTTAAGTGGGCAGTGAGATTCACACACAATTTAGCTCAGTGGTTCAATTAACAGTACTATTATAAGTCAACTTTTCAATAAATGGGCCCCTGTCCAGACCTTACCCCATAAATATTGTAAGTAAACACCTTCTGTGGCAGTGTACTTAATATGAGCTTATTTTTAACAGATACCATGAGCCAGGCTATTTCAGTGTACTCAAGATGCACTTAAAATTAATAAACCTGCAATTTTTCTAAAAGTCTCATAGCAACATTATTTTTAAATGCTTTTTAAGCAGGTTTAATTTACCAGAATTCTCTATTTAAACAGTACACAGAAACCAGGCTTGATTAACAATTTTTTTTTTTAAATGAAAGCGAGTGTTCAGCTTTCTTTCAGGAAAACTGTTATACTCCTTTTTCAACAGCAGGTGGCGGTGTAAGCTTACTTTTACCGGTAGAAGTCTATGACAACGTCCTGTGAACCGTCCTGTTGACATCCGGTCATTAGCCGTTAGCTCCAATGTAGCAACGGTCGAACACGGTTCAAATCAACATTTATGGACGGATTTAAAGCTTTTAACATAGCGTCTCTCAACAAGCACGCCTTATCTGCATGAACACGTGAGTTTAGGAACAGTGTCAGGCTTTATTTAGCGTTTTTAAACACAAAGGAGGACTCGGTTAAAACGAGCTTCATTTCCGGGGTCACATGACTTTTCAGACACGTGCACATCGGAGGTGGGTTTTACAATCTGACATCAGAGGGAGTGGACGCACAGAAATATGTCACCAGCTTCTCAGCGAATCAGAACAAACCAAACAGCGGTTCTCAACCAATCACAGCCCGTGTTTACCTACTCCAAGCTAGCAGTTAGCATTAACAGTCTGGTCAAATTATCGCCCATTAAAACTTCAAAAATGTACTATTTACTGTTAAAAATGTAACGAATCAGCATAAAAACAGCATCCGAGGCGACGCTCAGCTCCAAACAGCTTTTCCCATTTGAAACACGACTCGTTCGAGTCCAAGAATCAGAACCGGGTTGGACATAAGAACCTCCCGGTCATGAAAGAGTTTTAACAGAATGAAGCGTCTTTCTCACTGCATCCAGTTTAATTACACAAAACAGATACCTTCCCAGCTTTAAAATGAATACATTGACGTAATTGCAGCTTTCTGAACACCACAGCCGTAAATCATGCCTGTACAGAGTTCATAACTCGGACTTTCATGTGCTAACATGCAGCGTTATTTTGCAACAACACAGATCTCGGGTCACAAATAATTAATCTATTTAGAAACCTTACGAGCCACCAAATGTAGAAGGTGGGGGTTTAAAGAGGAGAGGGAGGAATTTATCTCTTTAGAGACCCGTATGAGGCCACCAAATATGTAGTGTGTCAAGGTCAGCTTTGCTATACCTTCACTATTAATTATTTAAATATAACGGGTTCTTTCTTTTTCGAGTTAAATTAAGGCCATGTGACGAGATAACTGTGAGGATTGTTTAATCAGTGACAAGAGACGTTAATTTAATTTTGACCCATCAGAATAAATGTGGTCATTTATTTAACAGAATCAAAATTTAACATCAAAACATGTACACGTGATTAGCTGATCTGGTTCTGATTAATAAAACTTGGCACGCTTTACTAATAAGACAACAAGACATTTCTGAAGGCATCTAGATTACTGGCAAAATAGAAGAGTTTAAAGGAGGGAATTTAGAGGTTTAAAGAAAAGATGGGTGAAGGGAGGTGCCTGTTTGAACCAGGATGGCACGCTTCTTCCAACACCAGCTCAAACCTCCGGTACACAGCGCGTCACGACTCGTTACCTTCGCAGGAGATAAATCAGCTCCGGTGTCAGGTCCATTTCAACGCTACCTTCCAGCGTCTTCGGAAAGAGCGGCTGGTCATTGTCAGAAGTCGTGTCGATTTACTCCGTTCAACAAACAGGCTCAGCTCCCTTCAAAGTTGGAGGCATTACACCCGGGTGGATTCACAACAAGCATCTGTGAGTCCGTCAGAGATCCCACTCAGGAGTGGAAGATTCCACAAGGCTTGAGAAGACTCAATCAAAGACTGAGTTCAACTCAGATCCAAGACTTTAGAAGAATGGAGTAGACTCCAGAAGACCCAGTAGACTCCAGAAGACTGAATAGTTCCAGGAAGTGTCGACTTTTAAAAAGTTCTCACTTCCGGTCACTTAGGACTTCCTAATTGGTTGAAACAACCAACGGGGGTGGGGGGGGGGGTTGTTTCAGTGATGTCAGAGGGTTATTAAAAGTCAAAAAGACAGCAGGAATGTTTAGGAACGTTTAGTACAGACAGAGAAATGTTTTGAAGAAGTGAAAGGAAGCAGGTGCCAGTTGCTTCTTTTTTACCGTTTGCTAGGTTTAAAAACAGGACACTTCGTTCTAACTTCTTTCTTTTTTTTTTTTTTAATAGGATAGAAAGAAAGAAAAGACAAAGTAAGACTCCAAAATATAAGAAATATATACAAATAGAGCACATGTCAAAACACCCGGCCACTGTCTGTTCACCTGCAAAGAACATGACAAAACACAGCAACAAAATACATATGTATAAAGAACTTAAAATATTCATGGCTTTGCAGTAAGTTTCCATAAATATATATACCCATACCTACGCCTATATACATACATACATACATACACATGAATATACACTCACATACATATCTATATATCTACATATAAAGCCTACATAAGCATCCCTGCTTCTATTTGTGTGTGGTTGTGAGCATGCATAAGTGTATAAGGCTTCTCTAATAGAACATTTATTAGTAACTGTGAAGCAGCAGAGACCCGACCCCCAAGACCAGAGGCAGACGAAAAAGGGGGGACTAGAGCCCAAGACCCCAGGAGGGACCCCGACCGCGGAGCCCCCAGAGCCACCCACACAGGACGAACCACTCACCCACCCCCCAGAACGGACCACAGGGGAGAACCGGAAGATCCCCACCAGCAACCACATACAGTGACCCCCCGGGGCCAACAGCGACAAACTCATAGGCCTCCGTCGGCACCCGCCGCACCGATGTAGGTCCAGGTCCAGGCACCGAGGCCCGGGCACCGAGGACTCACACCACCCAGGCCAAGGCCTGACAGGGCCAGAGGACCCGAGCCCCACCAGGCAGACACCAGGCCGAGCTGACACACGCCCAAGCGCCCAGCCCCCGATACCAAGGGCCCCAAGCGCGCCGGCAGGCAAGGGCACACCCCACCAGGGGGCCGCGCGATAGGGGCGCGATACCAAGCACCCCCAGTTGTATCAAAGAGGGGGCAGTCCGAGTCTCAGCCTAACAAATACCCATTCATACACAGACACAATCACATAATCCCAACCTCAATCTCACATTCATTCACTCAAAGACATACAATAACGATACATTTCATTCTTATTCCCGATACACACTCTATACCCCCCAGGTCCAAGACATGTACCCGCCCTCTACAGGGGGCAGCTCATGCCCAAACCCAGGAGGTAAACCCATTCATTCTTGAGCGGAGAAGAGCCAATACCCCAGACCCGGCCCAGGCCATGCCCCGCCGATAGGACACCCCCCCACCATGAAGAGGACACGCCACCGACCACCCCCACACACCGCCAACAACCAAGCACGCACCCCCAGCCGACCGCCCGCCAGGCCCCGGCAGCCACCCCGGCCAGCGGGCCAACCATGGCACCCAAGAGCCAAGCTCAGGGGGTCCAAACAACCCCAGGGAGAGCACAGCGCCAGCACCGCCCATGGCAACCCCCAGACCCTGAACCCCCACATAGTCCTGGTCAACACCCGACGGCCTGCCCTTCTCCCGGACCCCACCCCCGGAATGGCAGTCAGGGAACTAGGTGGGTAGGAAGAGGAAAAAAAAAAATTAAATAAATAAATAAAAAAATTAAATAAATAAAAAAAATAATAATAAGACTAATAACTTCTTTCTGACTGTCTCTGACTTTTGACCGACATCACTACTTCTCCTTTAGACAGAAAATCAAAATGCATAATTACTTTGTAAATAGATATTTAACTTGATTTCTAATGTAAATGAGGTTTAAAAAATCATTAATACTGTTTCACAGTTGATTTAAAATGAATGGTTCACTTCAACATTAGAAATGATATGAACTAAACACACTTTGATTATCAAGATATTGTAAAATAGTAATGATAATATAAAAAGAAGGGTGTTCTTTCAATTGATTACTTCAGGATACAATTAGACAGTCTCTGGATGAGCTAATTTGTATTTCTGGATTAAAATCAATGAAATAATAGTTCCTGTCCCATGAAGGTCTTCAGAGGCAGGTTTTGGTCGGAGGCCTAGTTCACTACAATGAGTAAGTAAGTAAGTAAACTTTATTTATGTAGCACCTTTCATAGATAATATCACAAAATGCTTTACAGAAATACAAAATAGAGACTTCAAATAAAACAAAAACAGTAAGAACAGATGATAAAAACAGTAAGAACAGCTGATAACAACAATAAGAACAGCTAATAACAAAAGTAAGAACAGCTGATATAAATAGTAAGAACAGCTGATGGAAACATTAAAACAGATGATAACAACAGTAAGAAAAGGTGGTAACAACAGTAAGAACAGATGATAACAACAGTAAGAACAATTGGTAAGAACAGCTGATAGAAACATTGAGAACAGATGATAACAACAGTAAGAACAGCTTATAGAAACATTCAAACAGATGATAACAGTAAGAACAGGTGGTAACAACAGTAAGAACAAATGATAACAACAGTAAGAACAGCTGATAGAACATTAAGAACAGATGATAACAACAGTAAGAACAGCTGATAGAACATTAAGAACAGATGATAACAACAGTAAGAACAGATGATAACAACAGTAAGAACAGGTGGGAATAAGAGTAAGAACAGATGATAACAACAGTAAGAACAGCATATAGA
Source organism: Nematolebias whitei (assembly GCF_014905685.2). Lineage (NCBI taxonomy): Eukaryota > Metazoa > Chordata > Actinopteri > Cyprinodontiformes > Rivulidae > Nematolebias > Nematolebias whitei. The sequence continues at coordinate 50,681,748 of NC_056502.1, forward strand.
AAAATTAAGAACAGGTGATAACAACAGTAAGAACAGCTGATAGTGATAAAAGCATTAAGAACAAATGATATAAACAATAAGAACATATGATCACAACAGTAAGAACAGATGATAACAACAGTAAAAATGGTAAATGGACTGTACTTATATAGCACATTTCTATCTAATCAAGATACTCAATGTGCTTTACACTACAGTCTGTGCCTCATTTACCCATTCATACAGCACTCTACTAGATCTCTACAAAGCTAATTGAACAAATCATTCTAAAGAGACTAATCAGAGCTATAGATCACATTCATACACCAATGGGACACACATCGGAGGCGATGAGGGGTTCAGTGTCTTGCCCACGGACACTTCGGCATGTGACTCGGCTCATGGATTTGAACCCCCAACTCTTGCATTGGAGGACGACTATTCTAACCACTCAGCCACAGCAAGAACAGATGATAACAACAGTAAGAACAGATTATAACAACAGTAAGACCAGATGATAAAAACAGTAAGAACAGATGATAAAAACAGTAAGAACAGATTATAACAACAGTAAGGGTTTTTATTGTGTTACTTATCATTTTAAACTGTTTCATGATTTCTGCACTTCTGTTCATGCGAAGCAAAGAAAATGCTGGCAAAACAACTATCGGCCCACGTCCGAGCTGATAGGAATTCTTTATACTTACGCAAGCTGTTTTTCTGAGAAACGTTTTTTTCTTTTGTAAAAAAACAGAAATATCAACTCATATTTTGTCAATCTCACACTATCATTGTTTCTCTTAACTGTGCGTACGAAGCAGAATTTAACTGATATCAGAAACTCATTACAGTAAGCATTTAATCAAAATGTTCTAAGATCACCTTGCCCTCGTTGTGTAATCTGCCTGCATAATCAAGATGTCCAGTTTTCACTTCTTTCTGTGTGACAATAAAAAGAAGAGCTGATACAGAAATCCTTTGGAGTTCACAGTGTTTAACTCTAGAGGTTATTCGCTGCGTCTCCCCTTTTTGCAAAAAGCCTGGTTGAAAAGCTAACTCTGTTGTATTGTGTGGTTCTTTATATTTTAGGTACAGAAATACCTGACATTTCTTGGCACCGTGACCTGGATTTCCAACTTATCTGTTCGCTGATTGGGCCGAGAGGGACGCACAGTGAGACCGTGCATGGCCGGGTCAACCTAGTGACCTGAAAGGAAAGCTCCGGGAGGTGTCGTTCCTTGCTGGGTCAGTGATTATAGGTCCACCTTCGTCCATCAGCGGCAGACTGACAGAATCCGAGCCCACACCGAACCACAAGGATGGAGTGAGTTAAAGAAAAAGTTTTTCAACAAATCTTGTTTTAGGAAGGAGAGAGTGTTTTAGAGATTTCCCTCTGGATGAGTCACGGTCTTTAACAAAGCCAGACTCGAGTTGGCAGGGAAAAATAAGGTTTTTAAACCTAAAGTAAAACAAAACAATTCTTGTCTAAAAAAGTTAAATCTGGTCCTCTGGACATTAAAAAAAAAAACTGTTTAGTTGGCAACAAAAAAGGTTGAATCATGTCATCTGGACTTCGTTTTTTTGTTAAAAAGAAACGTTTCGCCCCTCATCCAAGAGGCTTCGTCAGTCTGAGGCCTAGCCATCTGGTATTACCCAGAAGCCACCCTGACTCTTGTGTTTCAAGCCTGCAAACGTTTCTTTTTAACAAAAAAACGAAGTCCAGATGACATGATTCAACCTTTTTGTTGTTATATACCTGGATGACTGAGAAAACAAACTTTGTGTTTTTGAAACCATTAGTGAAAAGGCCAGACTTCAGGGGTATCTGAGGCAGGCTTGAAACACAAGAGTCAGGGTGGCTTCTGGGTAATACCAGATGGCTAGGCCTCAGACTGACGAAGCCTCTTGGATGAGGGGCGAAACGTTTATTTTTAACAAAAAAACGAAGTCCAGATGACATGATTCAACCTTTTTTGTTGTTATATACCTGGATGACTGAGAAAACAAACTTTGTGTTTAGTTGGCAGCTCAGAACACCACATACAGAACACCATGGACTTTGTGGACAAGGTGAGGGATGTCATCATGGAGACTGATGAAACAATGGTCTCTTTTGATGTCACATCACTCTTTACGTGCATTCCTGTTGATGATGCAGTAGAGGTGGTCAGTGGTAACATAACTAAAGACACAAATGGTAACATAACTTATGACGAGGAAAAAGTAAATAGTGTTTTTAGAGATTTCTATAAAACTCTATACACTCCACAAATAAATCCAACAGATGAAGATATTAATCAATTCTTGGAGAGAGTAATACTTCCAAAATTAGACAGTAGTCAATCTTCAGAACTAGACTCACCATTAACATCAGATGAGCTCCGTGAAGCCATTAAAAACATGCCTAATAAGAAATCTCCAGGCCCAGATGGATATCCAACAGAATTTTATAGAGTTCTGGAACATCCTGGAACCAATATTTCACAGAATGCTACATGAGTCAGAAGAAAATGGCAGATTTCCAACACATATGAATTCAGCCAACATTAGTCTACTATTAAAACCAGGCAAAGACCCAGTACTACCTACCAGTTATCGCCCCATCTCTCTTATTAATGTGGATGTTAAAATAATTAGTAAAGTCCTCTCTAAAAGATTAGAGAAAATAATTCCTCTCATTATTCATCCTGACCAAACTGGATTCATAAAAGGAAGACACTCGACCACAAACACACGCAGATTATATAATTTAATAGAGTATTCATATAGTAAAAATATTGAAACAGCTATTTTGTCTTTGGACGCAGAAAAAGCATTTGATAGGGTAAACTGGAAATTTTTATTTGCTACATTGAGTAAATTTGGTTTTGGGTACCATTTCATTAATTGGTTAAAAATATTATATAACTCACCAAGAGCATGTGTCAGGACAAATAATCAAATATCTTCAAGCTTCTGTTTACAGAGGGGGACCAGGCAGGGATGTCCACTTTCACCTGCGCTATTTGCTATTTTTATTGAACCTTTAGCAGCAGCAATAAGACAAACTGCTGATATTAAAGGTATACTGTGTAGAAATATAGAACATCAAATTAGTCTTTATGCTGACGATGTTTTACTTTTTCTTCAGAACACAGAAAATTCAATATCTAATGTTATCGAATTAATAAACTCGTTCTCAAAAATTTCTGATTATTCTATAAATTGGTCAAAATCTACAGCTCTTCCAATAAACTGCGTGTTTAATACTTCTCTCAATGAACGACTACAATCAGGTACCATCACATACTTGGGCATTAATATTTCTCCTAGATTGGAAGACTTAATAAAATTGAATCATATCCCAATTTTAAAGAACATTGAAGATGATCTTACTAGATGGAAATCTCTGCTCATATCACTTATGGGAAGAGTTGCCTCAGTAAAAATGATGGTCCTGCCGAGAATAAACTATTTATTCTCAATGATTCCAAATAAACCTTCAACTGAATGGTTTAAGTCATTGGACTCTTTGATATCTAAATTCCTTTGGAAAAACAAAACTCCACGTATTAGCTTAAAAGCATTACAGAACTCTAAAGATACCGGAGGATTAGAACTTCCCAACTTCTATCACTACTATTTAGCCAATAGGTTACAATATATCTCAAAGTGGTTAAATCCAAATACATTAGATGAAACTTGGATAGACATAGAACAAACTTTATGCAATAATATTAAGATTTCAGATCTACCGTTTATTAGCACAAATATAAAAAGACATGTTTGCTTTAAAAGCATCAGTATTAGCTCTTCTCTGACAGCATGGTGGGAGTATTTGAAAATGACAAAATCTTCACTACTCCCCTGTAGACATACACCCATCTGGAACAATCCTGACATCCTACAAGAAAATAATATGTTAAATTTCCCAGGTTGGAGAGTCAAGGGAATTGAACGTCTGGAACACATATATGAAGGTGTAGACTTTATTCCATTTAATAATTTAATAATACAATTTGACATTGAAAATAAATACTTCTTAGAATATCAACAAATTAAGTCTATCATAAAAAAGAAATTTAAGCTTAATAAAACTTTGTTAGAAACACCAATATGTGTGTTAGAGTTCCTTAATCTTAAATCCCCCAAATTATTATCTAAAATATACAAGAAATTGTCTAGAATCAATGACTCCATAATACTACCTGTTGCAAAATGGGAGTCAGATTTATCAATAAATTTTGACCAAAACACGTGGTCTCAAATATGTTTAAGAACATTTAAAATGACTAGAATCTCCAACTTACAATTAATACAGTATGAAGTTCTTTATAGAGTACATTATACAGGTCAGCGAATGTTTAGGATGGGTTTTACATCATCTAACAACTGCTCACAGTGCACAGGCAATATTCCTGATGATTATATCCATGCACTCTGGTTCTGCCCACCCGTTCAGAGGTTCTGGGTCCAGGTTTGTGAAGACTTGTCTAAATGTCTGAAATGTTATATTCCACTCTCTCCGTCTGTTTGCTTATTGGCTATCTTGGAAGATGTTACCCTGGAAAAAAATACATGTCGCATGATTTTCACTGCCTTATGCATCGCAAAGAAAACCATACTCCTGAATTGGAAAAATAAAAATAATCTTAGCATTAATCAGTATAAAAATCTTCTGTTAGATCATATTAGTCTTGAAACAGCATCTGCCGACACATTGGATCAATCTCTGTGGGCTCCTTTGATCGGCTCC
>NC_056502.1:50706461-50706688 GCF_014905685.2 Nematolebias whitei
ACAGTAAGAGCAGATGATAACACCAATAAGAACAGCTGATAGAAACAGTAAGAACAATTGATAAAAGCATTAAGAACAGATGATAAAATTAGTAAGAACAAATGATAACAATAGTAAGAATGGCTGATAGAAACAGTAATAACAGATGATAAAAACAGTAAGAACAGATTATAACAACAGTAAGAACAGATGATAACAACAGTAAGAACAGATGATAACAACAGTAA
>NC_056502.1:50706698-50724674 GCF_014905685.2 Nematolebias whitei
TAAGAACAGATGATAACAACAGTAAGAACAGATGATAACAACAGTAAGAACAGATGGTAACAACAGTAAGAACAGAAGATAACAACAATAAGAACAGTAAGAACAGATGATAACAGCAGTAAGAACAGATAATAAAAACAGTAAAACAGATGATAACAACAGTAAGAACAGATTACAACAGTAAGAACAGCTGATAGAAACATCAATAACAGCTGATAAAAACATTAAGAACAGCTGATAAAAACATTAAGAACAGATGGTAACAACAATAAGAACAGATGATAACAACAGTAAGAACAGCTGATAGAAACAGCAATGACAGCTGATAAAAGCATTAAGAACACCTGATAAAAACAGTAAGAACAGATGATAACAACAGTAAATGGTAAATGGACTGTACTTATATAGCGCCTTTCTGTCTAATCAAGATACTCAAAGCGCTTTACACTGCAATGTGTGTCCTCATTTACCCATTCATAAAGCACTCTACTAGATCTCTACAAAGATAATTGAACAAATTATTCCAAAAAGACTAATCAGAGCTTTAGAACAAATTCATACACCGATGGGACACACATCGGAGACGATGAAGGGTTCAGTGTCTTGCACATGGACACTTTGGCATGTGACTCAGCCTGTGGATTTGAACCCCCAACTCTTGCATTGGAGGACGACTGCTCTAACCACTCAGCCACAGCATGAATTGATGATAACAACAGTAAAAACAGATGATAACAACAGTAAGAAAAGCTGATTTCCACAGTTATGCTGATGAAACACATCTATACATCTCATTATCTCATGAGGACCCCTGGCCAATCACTGCATTTTTTAATTGCATTTCAGACATAAAGTCCTGGATGGCACAGACCTTTCTCCAGCTAAACCAGGACAAAACAGAAGTTTTAATCATTGGACTGGAGGTTCAAAAGGAAAATACAATTCAGAAATTACAATCTCTGTCTTTATAACCTTCAAAAAAAGTAAGAAACCTGGGGGTTCTTTTTGACTCGGAGCTTACTTTTATTCCACATATCAAACATATTGTCAAAACAGGATTTTACCATCTAAAAAATATAGCCAGAATCCGCCCTCTTCTCTCTTTTACTAATACTGAGACTTTGATGCACGCTTTTATATCTAGCCGTTTAGACTACTGTAATGCACTGCTTTCTGGTCTCCCTAAGAAAAATGTATCCAGCCTTCAGCTGGTACAAAACTCTGCTGCTTGTGTGCTAACTAAGACCAGAAGGCAGGCTCATATTACACCTGTTTTAAAATCATTGTGTTGACTCCCTGTGCGCCTCAGGGTTGATTTTAAGATTCTTTTAATGGTTTTTAAATGTCTCAATGGTCTCGCACTATCTTATCTTGCAGAGCTGCTATAACCCTATGAACCCTCACGGACACTAAGGTCCTCTGGCACTGGACTTCTAACAGTTCCAATAGTCAGAACTCACACTTACGGTGATGCTTCTTTCCAGTACTATGGCCCCTGTCTGTGGAATAGCCTGCCGGAGAACCTGAGGGCCGCAGAGAATGTTGTTGTTTTTAACAGCAGGCTGAAGACCCATCTTTTTAACTGTATTTCCTGAGCTGGTTCATTTCTGTTGTCTATATATTTTCCATATAATTTTATTTTATTTTGTGTGTGTGTGTGTTGTTTGCTTTTATTTTGTGGGTTTGTTGTTTATAATTCTGTACAGCACTTTGAGCTGCTTTAGTATGAAGGGTGCTTTATAAATAAAATTTATTGATTGATTGATAGAAACGGTAATAACAGCTGATAACAACAGTAAGAACACTTGATAAAAACAGCAAGAACAGAAGATAACAACAGTAAGAACAGATGATAACAACAGTAAATGGTAAATGGACTGTACTTATATAGCACCTTTCAATCTTATTGAGATACTCAAAGTGCTTTACACTACGCACATACTTCATACAGCACTCTACTAGATCTCTACAAAGATAATTGAATAAATCATTCTAATGAGACTAATCAGTCCTTTAGGTCACATTCATACACTGATGGGACACACATCAGAGGCAACGAGGGGTTCAGTGTCTTGCTCATGGACACTTGGGCATGTGACTGCTGGTAGATTCGAACCCCCAACTCTTACCTTGGAGCATGGCTGCTCTAACCACTCAACCACAGCCGCCAGAAAGAACAGATGATAACAACAGTAAGAACAGATGATAACAACAGTAAGAACAGCTAATAAAAACAATAAGAACACTTGGTAAGATAAAACCAGTGTAAATATGTGACCTTCTATTATTTTCTGTTTAACGCATTGCAGCAGCGTTCTGGACCAAGCGAAGACAAGCCACAGTAGATTTGTTCATCCAAATAAAAAGCGAATTACAATAATCTAAACAAGAAGAAATGAAAGGATTATCATCACTAGGGGGGGCAGCACGGTGGTGCAACTGGTAAAGGTACTGCCTCTCTGAGAGCAGGTCCCTGGTTCAAATACAGATTCAGGGATCTTTCTGGGTGGAATTTGCGTGTTCTCTCCGTGCATGCGTGGGTTTTCTCCGGGTACTCCTGTTTCCTCCCACAGAAAAAAACATGCATGTTACACTGACTGGTAACTCTAAATTGTCCCTAGGTGTGAGTGAGAGAGTGAATGGTTGTTTGTGTCGTTTGTCTCTATGTATCCCTGTGTTGGACTGGACCTGTCCAGGGTGTACCCCGCCCCTCGCACAGTGATTGCTAGACATGGGCACCGGCGACCCCCGTGACCCAAAATGGAAGAAGTGGATAAAAGATAATGGATGGATCATCTCCAGGTCAGATATGGATAACATTGCCCTCAATTTATAAATATTTCTTAAATGATAAAAACAACTTTTTATCAATTCATTTCAGTTTATTTATAATGTGCCAAGTCACAACAGGTCATCTCAGAGCACTGAACAGAAACATTCATGTAACTAAAAAGTAAATTAAGCACATTATTTATTTGAGTATAATTTACCAGAAGTCTTAAATGTTAGTCCAAAGACAGTGACTGATCGAACAGTACACCACGTTTTCTGAGCTTTGGCTGAGAAGAGGAGCCCAGAGAACCTGTTGGCTTGATCCAAATAACTTTCTGTTCAGGAGCAATGATCAGGGTTTCAGTCTTGTTATAATTTAACTGAAGGCAGTTGTTAGCTAGCCAAGCCTTAATATGGGAAACACAGTTTACTAATTCAGCTAACTTGTAAATGGTAAATGGACTGTACTTATATAGCACCTTTCTATCTTATTTCAAGATACTCAAAGCTCTTTACACTACAATCTGTGCCTCATTTACCCATTCATACAGCACTCTACTAGATCTCTACAAAGAGATAATTAATTGAACAAGTCATTCTAAAGAGTCTGATCAGTGCTTTAGATCACATTTATGTACTGATGGGACACACATCAGAGGCTATGAGGGGTTCAGTGTCTTGCCCAGGGACACTTCAGCATGTGACTGCTGGTCAATTCGAACCCCCAACTCTCACATTGGAGGACGACTGCTCTAACCACTCAGCCACAGCCGCCCCTAATTCTGTAATTTTTTGTGTAATTCTGAGTCATAGAAGGAACAGTACAGATGAATGTCATCAGCATACAAATGGTAAGACACATTACTAAAGTTACTGATAATGTTTCCAGGGGGTTGATGTATAAAAGGAACAGAAGAGAACCTAAAACTGAGGAACACCATTCAATAATGGAGTGATCTTAGACAGATCAGTCACTCTATCACTTATAGATAGAGCTTTAACAGACTACTTGAGTAATCTAATCGATTCCTAAGACATCTATCGAGTTTATTAATTTTACGTCGAGTATTTGGAGTAACGTCATCATGTCGCTGTTACGTCATTGCGTCACGTGATCCCCACCGGGCGCAGGTTACAAAATGGATTCCTCCAAGCAGACAGATGGAGCGGAGCAGGCCCAGTCTTGGCAAACAGGTAGAAATGCATCAATAGTCTGGAAATATTTCACTAAAGATGAATCTTCAGGTTCAACTACCGTAAGGAAACAGAAAATTAATCAACTTCCTGACTGCTTGGAGCTCGTCGAGAACCGGTGTTATACCATATTCTGTGACCACCGTATATTGTGACAGTAGGGGGCGGTGTTGCATGCACTGTTGCAGGTCACTGAATATGGTGTAACACCGGGTCCAATCGACTGAACCAGAACCAGCTTCCTCTGACCTTGTTTCACAAACAAAAAGCAAAAAATATTAATCTCTAAACATATAAAAAACCTATAAACATATTGATCTCTAAAACTAAACCTAATGCACACCACAGTTGGCGGTGGTGCTGGGTGGTCATCCGTCTCACTGTTTTTAGTTTCGTTTTTGACGTGCCGCATGTTTCTTTCACTTTTGCAGCTTATTAAGTTTAGTTTTTCCTGTGACTTAGTTGCAGTATGATAAATAGTAGGAACATAATATACGCTCCCAATGTTTTATTGGTCTGTTTTTGTAAATAATTGCCTTTTTTGCGGTTTTATTTATATATTTATTTTTGTATCTTTAGATCCTATGATGTCATCAAGTACTTGAGTTCTACTCGAGTTTTATTATGTTAATGTCGAGTTTAAAAATTATGTAGTCGTGCAACCCGTACTTGTAGAATGAAGTTGTTACTGTAGAATTTACTATTCATATCCCTGTTCAACAGAAGATACAGTTCTGCAGGTCTAGTTTGCTTATTGACCATTGTATTACCACACAGACCACTCAGCGAGTGGTTAGAGCAGTTGTCCTCCAATGTGAGAGTTGGGGGTGCGAATCCACCAGAAGTCACATGCTGAAGTGTCCCTGGGCAAGACACTGAACCCCTCATAGCCTCTGATGTGTGTCCCATCAGTGTATGAATGTGAAATAGATCTGATTAGTCTCTTTAGAATGATTTGTTCAATTAGCTTTGTAGAGATCTACAGGTCCTTCTCAAAAAATTAGCATATTGTGATAAAGGTCATTTTTTTCCATAATGTAATGATAAAAATGAAACTTTCATATATTTCAGATTCATTGCACACCAACTGAAATATTTCAGGTCTTTAATTGTTTTAATACTGATGATTATGGCATACAGCTCATGAAAACCCAAAATGCCTGTCCCAAAAAATTAGCATATTTCATCCCACCAATGAAAGACAAGTGTTTTTAATACAAAAAACGCCAACCTTCAAATAATCATGTTCAGTTATGCACTCAATACTTGGCCGAGAATCCTTTTGCATGAATGACTGCTTCAATGCAGCGTGGCATGGAGGCAATCAGCATGTGGCACTGCTGAGGTGTTATGGAGGCCCAGGATGCTTCGATAGCGGCCTTAAGCTCATCCAGAGTGTTGGGTCTTGCATCTCTCAACTTTCTCTTCCCAATATCCCACAGGTTCTCTATGGGGTTCAGGTCAGGAGAGTTGGCAGGCCAATTGAGCACAGTAATACCATGGTCAGTAAACCATTTACCAGTGGTTTTGGCACTGTGAGCAGGTGCCAGGTCATGCTAAAAAATGAAATCTTCATCTCCATAAAGCTTTTCAGCAGATGGAAGCATGAAGTGCTCCAAAATCTCCTGATAGCTGCTGCATTGACCCTGCCCTTGATAAAACACAGTGGACCAACACCAGCAGCTGACATGACACCCCAGTGACTGTGGAAACTTGACAATGGACCTCAAGCAATGTGAATTATGTGTCTTCTCTCGTCCTCCAGACTCTGGGACCTTGATTTCCAAAGGAAATGCAAAATTTACTGTAATCAGAGAACATAACTTTGGACCACTCAGCAGCAGTCCCAGGCGAGATGCTTCTGACGCAGAAGAGTGGCTTGACCTGGGGAATGCAGCACCTGTAGCCCATTTCCTGCACACGCCTGTGCACGGTGGCTCTGGATGTTTCTACTCAAGACTCAGTCCACTGCTTCCGCAGGTCCCCCAAGGTCTGGAATCGGCCCTTCTCCACAATCCTCCTCAGGGTCCGGTCACCTCTTCTCGTTGTGCAGCGTTTTCTGCCACACTTTTCCCTTCCCACAGACTTCCCACTGAGGTGCCTTGATACAGCACTCTGGGAACAGACTATTCGTTCAGCAGTTTCTTTCTGTGTCTTACCTTCTTGCTTGAGGGTGTCAATGATGGCCTTCTGGACAGCAGTCAAGTCGGCAGTCTTACCCATGATTGCGGTTTTGAGTAATGAACAAGGCTGGGAGTTTTTAAAAGCTTCAGGAATCTTTTGCAGGTGTTTAGAGTTACGTCATTGATTCAGATGGTTAGGTTAATAGCTTGTTTAGAGAACCTTTTCATGATATGCTAATTTTTTGGGACAGTCATTTTGGGTTTTCATGAGCTGTATGCCATAATCATCAGTATTAAAACAATTAAAGACCTGAAATATTTCAGTTGGTGTGCAATGAATCTGAAATATATGAAAGTTTCATTTTGATCATTACATTATGGAAAATAATGACCTTTATCACAATATGCTAATTTTTTGAGAAGGACCTGTATTTTTTATATTATCATTACTATTTTACAATATCTTGATAATCAAAAGTGTGTTTAGTTCATACCATTTCTAATGTTGAAGTAAACCACTCATTTTAAATCAACTGTGAAACAGTATTAATGATTTTTATACTTCATTAGACTTAGATCATACAAGTTAAATGTCTATTTACGAAGTAAGTGTGCATTTACTCTTCTGTCTGAATGAGGAGTGGATTTGAGGTCGGTCAAAAGTCAGAGAACAAGTTATGAGAACGAATAGCCTTGTTTTAAAACTCTCAGACAGTAAATAAGAAACTGGCGCCTCTCACTTCTTCAAAATATTTTCCTGTCTGTACTAACAGTTCTTAAAAACATTTCTGCTGTCTGTTGACTTCTAATAACCCTCTGACATCACAAAAACTCCACCCCTGCTCGTTGTTTTAACCAATTAGGAAGTACCAAATAACAGGAAGTGGATACCCTTTAAAAGTCAACACTTCTTGGAACTATTCAGTCTTACAAGTCTTCCTGGAACTTTCAGTCTAAGATGAGACTCAGTCTTACTGGAAGACTCAGTCTTACGGCGAGTCGTACAGGAACTTTCAGTTCTTACTGAAAGTCTGTTTGGAGTTTTGGCTGGGACTGCAGTCTTCCTGGAGTCTTACAGCTGAACTAAATAGCTGATGAATTGGACCATGTGCCAAGGGTCCCTCCATTTCAGCTGAGTCACAACATGCCTCGCTATGAACTCACCTCGAGCATTAAATGCTCTCAACTTCTAAGGAAGCTTATTCTGTTGAACGGAGTACCGTCACTACTTCAGACGATTACCAGCCACTCTGACCGGAGACGCTGAAAAGGGAGCGTGAAATGGACCTCTGTACCGGAGCTGATTTATCTTCTGTAAAGGTAAAGAGTCGTCACACCCTAAGTGTACCGAGGGCTGAGCTGGGCTCGAAAGAAGGGTGCCATTCTGGGTCAACGCATTTTCCTTCCTCCATCTAAAGCTCCTCTTTAAATCTAAATCTATCTTCTCTGTAAACCTCTTCGCCAGTAAATCAAGCTAGGTGCCTTCAGAGATGAATTATTCTCCGTCAGTAATCCTCTGTTGTCTTGTTATTTGAACTTGTTAAGTTTATTAATCAGAAACAGATCAGCAAATCGAGTGTACATGTTTGATGTTAAATTTTGATTCTGTTAAATAAATGGCCACATTTATTCTGATGGGTCAACAATAAATTACGTCTCATGTCACTAATTATACACTCCACTCTCAAGTTATCTTGGTCACATGGCAGAAATTTAACTCGAAAAAGAAAGAATCTGTTGTTAATGAAACAATTAATATTCTTTGTGCTTGAACTAGCCTTAAGAATAATTAATTAAGTAGGGTGTCCACAGCAAAGCTGTCCTGACATACTACAAAGGATTGCAATGAATTATATGCCTTTTATGCCCAAGTTTTGAATTAAGATGATCTTATGACAGAAATGTCAAAGTCGTAGTTGACTAAGGTACAGCCATTTGTGTTTTCTAAGGTGACACCATGACACTTGTCATTAAAGTGACTTCAACCTAACATTAGCAATGTAGTGCTCCGCTAACCCCCAGCTCCCCAGCCTTACAGTAGCCATACCAAATTACAGAAACACAAAGCTATTTTTCAGAAAATAAACATTAACATATTTTAACTGTAACAGAATAGCCGTGTTACATAACATGAATGACCATGCAATGTAATCTTTAGTTGGATGAAAACACTTGGGTTGTTTCTTAAATAGGAAATGTAACATGCCTTTATAGTGTTCACACTTGTCCTGGTGTGAGATAAAGATATATATTGAATGATCTGCCTAGTAACATTTTCAAAGCAAGATTATTGACTATTTGGGTAATGCCAGTGTTAAAAACTGCTTGTTATCATACTACTTGGAAATGAATAGCTGAATGTTTTAATTGGCTTGTTTCATGTTTTCTGTTTGGATGTTAATGTTTTATTTTTATGTGGAAATATTACTCGGCTGTCTTGGCCAGGACTCTTTGGCAAATGAGATTTAAAATATCAAAGGGAATTATTCCTGGGAAAAAAAGGTAATTAAAAATAAATGACTACAACAAACCATGGATGTAATGGTTGCATTTCATATAGACTTATAAAACATTGAATCCCTAAGTTAAAATGATAACATAATAAGGAAAATGAAAATAAATATGGATTCAACAGTTTTGTGTAAATACAAATGATAACAAAGTTAAAATCGTTAACAAATCATTGATAAAATCCAGGTAAAATTTGCAGCAATAACAAAAACAACAACAAAAAAATCAACAAAACAAAAACTGCTCTTGTATAGCTTACATGTAATGTTGGCATGTTAATTAATGGTACCTTAATGCCTGCCTTATTAAGTGTTGCTGTGAAAACAAACACAAATAAATAAATAAATATATATATAAATCACTTTGACACCAACTGGCCCAGAAGCAAAAATAATAAGATAAGTTAGAACTTAATTGATCCTGCAGAAAATTGTTGTGCCAGAGTTTCAGTACAAAGGAACAAACACAAGGAATCACACAAGGTATAAAAATACCAGATAATATAAAAACAACAACAACAATTGAGTTCTAAAACAGGTCATGTGCACACAGAAACATTTAAGTGTTTATTGTAGTGCAGGATTAATTTTATTGTCCTCTTTGCAGAAAGGGGGAGGAGTTGAAAAATTTGATAGTACTGTATTTAGAAAAGTGCTATACGAATAAAATGTATTAATATGGTAAATGGTAAATGGAGCTTACTTCTATAGCGCCTTCCAGCCCCCTATGAGGGGCCCCAAGGCGCTTTACAGTACCAGCCATCCACCCATTCACACGCACATTCATACACCGGTGGCGGTAGGCTGCCATGCAAGGCGCCATCCAGTCCCACCGGGAGCAACTCGGGGTTAAGTGTCTTGCCCAGGGACACAACGGCACATGGTGTGGGAAGTCGGGATTCGAACCTCCAACCTTCCGATCAGAGGTCGGCTGCCACTACCACTGCACCACGGCCGCCCAATATCATCATTATTATTATTATTATTACTACCACAGGGAGGAAGGACTTCCTGTGGTGTTCTGTGGAGGACCTCGGTGGTCTCAGTCACGACTGAAGGTGCTGTGGTGAGAGTCCAGTGAGTCATGCAGGGGGTGCGACGTGTTGTTCAGGATCTGGAGCAGTTTCTTCAGCATCCTCTGCTCAGACACCTCTGTCAGAGACTGCAGGTCCACTCTCAGAACTGAGCCAGCTCTCTTGATGAGCTTATCGAGTCTGTTGACATCAGTTTTCTTCTAATAATCAACCCTAAACAGTCTGGAGTTTTATCACTGAAAGTTAAGTTGCAACTTAATGTAAGGTGACCAGATTTCTGACATTAAATCTGGGGACATTTCCAGCTCAGAGACAAAAATAATAAAATGTTATCAAGATGAAATAAGAAAACGGGGACACTTATGATTTCATTTATTTTTACATATTTTTTCATGTTTAAACAATACAAATAAAATGTAGCAGCAGGAATATATCTCTCCACACACATTTCCTAAGAGTAACAAAACAAATTAAAGCTGCAAGCAGCATTGGAGGCCCTCGCAGCGAAGCGCAGCTCCGACCTTACGGCGACCGTGGGAGCTCCAGCTAGTCCACCCAGTTGCCATTGCGAACGCTCTTGTGTCAATCCCGCATACGTTCACCACGGGGCGCATTTCCCGAATCTTCGACATCGCCTTCCGTCCATGTCGTTACTTGTCCAGCTGCAGGCTAAATCTGACCTTCCAGACAGGAGTTATGGTGGCTTCCTGTTTTTTTAGTGAATGTTTGATAAGCACTTCCTTTATGCTTTTCAACATGTCATGTGTGGTAATCAACAGTTAGTGAACAAAGTTTCAGTCTAATATCTTACACAGTGCAAAGCTGGAAGTATCATCCATTAATCAACAGTTTTTTTCTCTGAATAGCTGGGGCTTAACGACATCTTCAGATCCACAGATACTGGTGATTCTGTGCTGCTTGTCCTGTTGGACCTCATGGCCACTTTTGACACCATTGACCATGAGATCCTCATTGCTAGGTTGGAGCAGAGGGTGGGTGTCACAGGGTCAGCCCTCAATTGGTTCAGATCCTACCTCATTGACAGATCCTTTTGTGTCTCCATCAAGGATTTTAGTTCCACAGAGGCAGAGCTTAAATGTGGGGTTCCGCAGGGGTCCATCCTGGGTTCCCTCCTATTCTCTTTATACCTGCTGCCACTTGGTGCTATTTTCCGGAAACACAACATGCCCTTCCACTTCTATGTCGATGACTGTCAAATTTACTTCCCTCTAAGACACAATGGTACATGCTCTATTCAACCACTGCTCGAATGCCTGGCTGACATCAGGGACTGGATGACTTTAAACTTCTTAAGTTTCAATGAAAAGAAGTCTGAAGTCATGTTGTTCCCTCCCAACAACACGATCACAAACCACTTCATAGACCTCTCCGCTCTGACCCTGTCAGAAAAACAAAGAGTCACTAATCTGGGCGTGATAATGGTCATGTTTCTTCCAACTGAGGCGGCTGGTTAAACTGAAGCCCATATTGTCCAAAAATAACCTGGAGACAATAATACATGCATTCATTACATCTAGGCTTGATTACTGCAATTCACTCCTGTTTGGTATCAGTCAGACCTCCATTGCACGACTACAACTGGTCCAGAATGCAGCAGCACAATTTTTAACCAGTACAGGCAAAAGAGAGCACATTACACCAGTTTTGGCCTCACTGCACTGGTTACCGGTTCACTTTCGAATCCAGTTCAAAATACTGATGTATGTCTACAAATCACTGAACAGTTTCGTCCCCCACCCCCCATCTCTCTGATCTGCTACAACCGTATGTCCCACCACGTTCCCTGAGGTCAGCGGACTAGTTGCTCCTCACAGTTCCAGGAACTCGTCTTAAGCGCAGAGGTGACAGGGCCTTCTCTGTACCAGGACCAAGACTCTGGAACGAGTTACCTCTGCTTGTCAAGACAGGCCCCATCCCTCTCGGTTTTCAAGTCCCGTTTAAAAACTCACTACTATTTAGTAGCTTTCAACACCAGATGATCTGTGTTTTGAACCTATATGCTCCACACTGGTTAGTTGTCATTATCTGCATCGTTTTTATGTCTATATTTTGATTTACTTCATTTTGTATTTTGCTTTGTGTGTTACCTGTTGTTTTGTCTGTACAGCACTTTGGTTGGCCTTGTCGCTGTTTTAAGTGCTCTATAAATATAGTGGTATGGTATGGTATGGTATACTAAAACACTGTGAGTTCACATAGGCAACCACGCTATGTGTTGTCAGCACCTGCACGGCGTGGCCCATGACTATGTGTGCTGTTTTTTTAATCAGTTTTGCTATTCCGGCTGCATGTTGTGTGCATGGAGGATGTCTTTTTTCCATGTTGTTCATCATAAGTGAGAGGTACTGTAATACTTTCCTCTCTCCCCCTTTTCTCTGAAACAAAACCCCATTTATTGCATGTTTTGTTACAGCGACATCCAGGAAGAAAGGACAGCTGTAATCTGGTAAGGTTAATTCAGCTGCCGATGCCATGTGTTGTTTTAGATGAGTAAAGGCGTCTTCTGCTTCTTTTGTCCAGGTTAGTGGACTATTCAAATTTCTCATACCTTGTTCCTTGACCAGATGACGCAAGGGTTGAGTCAGGTCCGTGTATGCTGGCAAGTAGCTACGACTATAACCGGTGCGTCCAAGGAAAGATAACATGTCCTTCACCCATAGTGGTTTTAGATGTTTCAGGATGCTCTGCTTATGTGCTGAAGACATGCTAGTGGTTCCTGTAGAGATTACACAGCCCAGGAAAGAAACCTGTTTTCTACCAATCTGCAATTTCGTTTTACTAACCTTAAAACCAGAGCCGTTTAAGTGTTGTAGGACATGTCGTGCAGCTTCCACGCAGAGATAAGCAGTGGGAGCGGCCAACCTCTGTTCTTAACGCCCCACAATCAGCCAGCCCAGAGAACTCCACTGAAATGTGTGACAACTTCCTGAGCTTTTTTATCAATAAGGTTTCAAGCATTAGAGCTCTCATAAGCCCTCCTTCTTACGACCCCTCCGTCTCCGTCACACGCTCTGCTGTCTTCAGTCAGTTTGAGCTCGTCACCCTGTCTTCCTTAACTGACATCACTGGTCGTATGAAACCTGCTGGATCCCCAAATGATCCCATCCCACCTCGTCTTTTTAAAGAGGTTTTTCACACCGTGGCTCCTCATGTGTCCCAAATTATAAATGACAGCTTGGCATGTGGACAGGTACCAGCGAGCTTTAAACATGCAGTTGTGACACCACTGATTAAAAAACCTAGCCTAGACCCCACAGTAATGTCCAACTTTAGACCCATCTCAAAACTGCCCTTCATATCTAAGATCTTGGAGAAAATTGTTTACAATCAGTTAACATCATACTTAAACGACCACAACCTTCTTGAACAGTTTCAATCTGGCTTTAAAACTCACCACAGCACTGAGTCTGCGCTGCTGAAAGTCTTCAACGACATTCTTTTAGCCGCAGACTCTGGTGACTGTGTAGTTTTAATGTTGTTGGACTTGACTGCTGCCTTCGACACAGTAGACCATCACATCCTCCTGTCTCGTCTGGAGAACTGGGTGGGCATTCAGGGTCCTGCTCTACAGTGGTTCAGATCCTATCTGACAGAAAGAAACTTCTGCGTGCGCATTGGTGCTGTGGAGTCCTCTGTAGCCCCTCTCACTTGTGGAGTACCTCAGGGTTCTATACTTGGCCCTCTTCTGTTTTCCCTGTATCTACTCCCTCTGGGACATCTTCTCCGGAAACATGGCATTTCTTTTCATTTTTATGCTGATGACAGCCAAATCTATGTTCCGTTAAAACAGGGCAAACACCATTCCTTGAAACAACTCCTGGGGTGTATGGCAGAAGTCAGAGCATGGATGTCACTAAACTTTTTACATTTTAATGACAAAAAGACAGAGGTCTTGTTGTTTAAGCCTAGTGAAGGCTCCAATATCCATGCTGATCTGGGTCCTTTAACAGAACATCTGACTGAGACAGCAACTAACCTGGGCGTGAGGCTGGACAGTGACTTCAAACTTGACACGCAGATTAAATCAGTGATCAAGTCCAGCTTCTTTCATTTGAGACAACTGGCCAAGGTCAAACCATTTCTGTCACAACATCATTTTCAGATCTTAATCCATGCTTTCATCACAACTCGCCTGGATTACTGTAATTTTCTTTATGTCGGTCTGAGCCAGTCATTACTGACTCGACTTCAGCTGGTTCAGAACGCAGCTGCCCGCCTTTTAACTGGTACCAAAAAACGAGAACACATCACCCCTGTTTTAGAATCACTACATTGGCTCCCGGTTCGCTTCAGGATTAATTTTAAGGTTCTTTTATTTGTTTTCAAATGTCTTCATGGTCTCGCCCCACAGTATCTGTCCGACCTGCTCCAGCTGTACACTCCTTCTCGCTCTCTCAGGTCAGCAGATCAGCTGCTGCTGGTCGTCCCAAGGTCCAACAGGAGACTGAGAGGTGACCGAGCGTTCTCAGTCACTGCCCCTAAACTGTGGAACGAGCTGCCTCTGCATGTCAGACAAGCTGGCTCACTTCCTGTTTTTAAGTCTTCTCTGAAGACACATCTTTTCTCTTTGGCTTTTACTTCAGTTTGAAATGTTGGTTTTAATGACTCTAAGTTATTTGTTTTATTTTATTTGTTATCTTTATTTTATTTCACATTTTTAACGTGTGGGGTTTTTATGTTTTTGTATGTCCTAGTGTACAGCACTTTGGCCAACAGTGTTGTTTTAAAGTGCTCTATAAATAAAGTTGTATTGTATTGTATTGTATTGTATTGTATTGTATAACAGCAAGTCGTCCACATACTGGATCAGTGTGGTGTTGCCGGGAAGAGGACAGGTTTGTAAAATGTCCTTCAGGACCTGGTTAAAAATGCTTGGAGAGAGAGAGAATCCCTGTGGAAGTCTTGTGTATCTCCACTGTCTGCCTTTGTAAGTGAATAAAAACAGGTCACGACAGCTGTCCTCTAGAGACAAGATAGCATTTATGGCTCTTAAATCATGGGCCATGCAATATCTTCCTGTTCCTTTCTTTTCTACTGGTAAGATGGGTATATTCTAGTCACAAGTTGAAGGTTCTAAAACCCCAGCCTGTATTAGACCTGCAATAGTGTCGGCGATTCCCTCCTCAGCTTGAGGCTTATGGGGATATTGTGGTACCCAGATTGGGGTGTTTGTGTTTACCTTAAAGGTGACGGGAGCACAAGAGACATGTCCAACATCAGTTGGAGACTGTGCCCAGAGAGAGTCAGGAAGTGAAGCCAGCATGTCCTCAGCAGTGTGGTAATCTGTCCGTTCTCTCCCATGTTGTTGAGTCAGCAGGTCGTGTTCAAGATCGATCTGTTCAGAACTTTCAAACTGTATTCTGTATGTGTCACATGATTTTGAATAATACAGACCTGGTGCTGTGGTGCGCGTCCAATCTGTGGTAGCTAGAGAGCGTTTAACCATCCCTCCTAACTCCTTGGCTTGGCGCTTAGAATTTATAGAGAGAGATAAGTGAGGGACAGCTTCATCACTCATTTGATACCAGCTAAGCTGTTCAGTGGTCAGTGTCACTGCCGCTGATACTCCCTCAGGACCTACATAAATATTTTCGATTTTAATTTGCCAAGTCTTACCCTCAAGGTCAGATGAGAAGTCTTCTTGGTACCAGTCTGTGTGTTCCCGGTCATAGAAGAGGGTTACGTGAGGTGGGTCAGCAGGAGAAACGTAGGCATGCAGACTGATGAGCCAGGGCTTCCAGGTCTGCCATGTTTTCAGGAGATAGCTCGACTGTTCATGTGTCAACTGGCCCCAGAAGATGTCTGCGTACTCTGGAGTGACAGGGTGTAACAAATACTGTCCATCTGTGATTAAGTCTCTGCAATGCATGATGGAGCCATCTGGTAGCGAAACTGTCAGCCCATCTGCACCACACTGTATGGTAGCTCCCAGCTTGATCAGCAAGTATCTTCCTAGTAAGTTCACAGGAGTAGATGGGGAGCAGACAACAGAACAATTGACTTTTAACCTAGGGGCCCAGATGTTGCAACATTCTTTTAAGTGCAGACTCTGCTCTTTCCCTGAGAACCCTGTCAAAGACACGGTTTTTGATGTTAAACTGTTGATGGGGTGCTGTTTATAGTCAGATATGTGGCTCCTGTGTCCACTAGAAAGTTCATAGGTTGACCTCCCACTCTGGCAGATAACATGGGGTCTGCAGAAGTCATGTTACCTGACCGGGTCTCAGGGGTGTGTCAATATTGTTGGTACACGTCTTCTTCCCACTGCAGGTACTGGCCACCGGCAGGAGGCAGTATGTTAGCAGGATTGTGTGGAATCATACCTTGTGACCCTCCACCTTTACTCCCCTGCATGTGTGGGACTCTGCACTGTCTGGCCCAATGGCCAGGTCCCCCACAGTTGTAGCAGATTTTGTCTCACAGGTTCCTTTGCCCAGGTGCACCCCGGCCCCCTCATCCACGCGCCATGCCTCCCCGTGCACGACCACTAGCACGCCAACCTCCTCCACGTCTAGTCCCACCAGACCTGCACACAAATGGAAAAGATGGGAAGGGAAAAGAGGGATCGGGATATGGAGAGGAGACAACTCCTCCTCCAGGATACTGATTAGTCACAGGTGCAACATTGTTGTGTGTAAGTTGTGAAACATTCCCTGTTCCTGCAGCTAACATCATTTTCTCAGATTTATCCTTTTTCTTCGATACCTTCTGCCATGCTTCCTGAAGCTGTAACTTGAGGAGCTGATTTTCTAGGTCAGCTCTTTCATCTTTTTTCTTTTTTAACTTGTCCTGTGCCGCCTGCAAATGATGTAGTAAATGTTTTTCCCACTTAGCATGCTTGTACCCTAGGAGATCGGGATTTTTCACCATCAGCTATGACACTTCATCAGGTACTCCCTTCAAAACTGCTTCTCTGAACAATTCAGTCAGATTGGACGGTTCACCTTTTGGATTAACTGTTGTGTGTCTCATCCAAATCTCTACTGCTTGAGTGATGTAATCTTTCGGGTGGACCTTAGGGTCCCATTCAAATTTTGGTATTGCTACCGGAGTAGACAAAGGGAACTGTCACTTAATTTGTCTGTCTAATTGTGTAATTACCACTGCTGAAGGAGTGTGGTTTGGCTGAGTGTCTGTATGGGTGGCTAGTTCCAACTCGCCCCACCATAGGGGTGACACAACATCCTAAAATTGCCCTAAAATCTCCTAGTGCCAAAGTCATTCCTCTTGTGAGTCCATCCAGCTCAGACAACCATAAGCTTCCTCCTGCCAAGATACTAGGAAGCTTATCAACCAACACATCTCCAAGGGAAAAGGTACATATTTCAGTGTCCCTCCTGCTGACTGCAGCAAGGGGTAGTTTCCCCTTCGCCTGTCTTGACCGGAGTGTCATGGGGTGTGTCTTCTCACAATACTCCGCACAAACTTCTCTTTCTTCTCTCTCATAATCTGCTAACAAGTCCTTGCATGCTCCTAGAAGCTCTTCTTCTATCAGAAAACCTCCTTTTTCTCCTCTCTCCGTGACCTTTCCCTTGGCAACCAGAGATATGTTAACTCCAGTCTCATCTGTACGCCTTTTATTCTGCTTTTGCTTCTCTGCCTGTTTGAGCTTTAATCTAATTCTGGTCATCTGTTCCTCAGTCTCATGCAATGATTGTTCTACTTCTTGAAATAACTGTACATGATCATCCAACTCGTCCCTCCTCCTATCTTCCTTGTTCTTCACCTCTTCCCCTGAAACAGAGGAGGAGGTGGAGCTAAGGGTTTTCTGTCCTTTTTCCGAGTCGATATCTCCTCTTGGAGTAGAGGCGATATTTAGGGGCTGTCCCTTTGTCTGGTAATGGGCCCGCCTCCTGAGTGGGCCCCTCACCACTCAGATAAGGAGGTGGCAGTGTTGATGTAATTGAGCTGGAGGTCACATCCTGTTTTTTCTGCACCAGACTATGCTTTATTCCTTGCCAGGATACCAACATTTTTTCACACTTCCTCAACTCTCTCTTGACCTCCTCTCTGTCTCTTGTACATTTATTCCTTGTAAACACCTTCGCCTCCTGTTCTCTGGACATGCACTCAGTCAATTTAGTTTTCAATCCTCTCAAGTGCTTCAGCAAAAAAACGCCCAATGGCCTGCACTCAGTGATGCTGGCTCCCTGTTTAACTATGAGCTCTTCCATTCTAGTCTTAATCTTGCCTCCCTTTTTCTTGTCATTGTCGTAATGTTCCATTAGGTACGTTACTAAATTGTCAACCTGTGCCTGTAAAGTCACCCACGGACCTGTTCCCCATTGACTGTCATGTATTTGTTTGTCAAATTCGACGTCC
>NC_056502.1:50724684-50731970 GCF_014905685.2 Nematolebias whitei
CGTCGCACTAGAGGCGTGAGAATTATCTTATCTTGAGACCTGGCAACCCCGCTCCACTCACAGAACACAGCTGTTTTCACATGGAGCGGTCTCATAAAAACAAAAGACGATTTTCTCTAGAGTTCAAAATCTCAATTTCAGCTTCTCACACGACTGTGAGTAAAACACTCCAGTCCACACAGCGATGGACGATTAGTAATGCTCTGACAGTCAAGCCAACAAAACAAACAGACCTGAATCATGAACAACACGTAAACACGAATCACCTTGTTGTCTGGACCATGCCACCAACTGACAAACAAGAAACCAGAATAGAACAAATAAACATGGCCACTAGTGTAAAGTGCCTCTTAATATAAGAGACAACGTTGTTTTAATCTTTAGTCCTCTCATCACCATGTATGGATCTCTGAGGGACTCAGCGCTTTCTCTTATTATTCTCAGGTCGTTTTCACACTAGATGGTCCAGTAGACTTGGTTCGGTTCGGGACCAATATTCACGAGCTTTTGTTTACATTTGAGCTGGTGAGTTTGCATTCACACTACACTGTGCAGTCGAGTCAACCTGTTGAACCAACCTATTCCTCCACTCGCCTGTGGGGGCACTGCACCAAGAACTAATGAAAGAAACGACACAAAAACCTCTGAAGACACGTCTTCTTCTTCTTCTGGAAATAAAAATAAAAACGAAGTGGCATCAAGTTTTAGCAGTTTTAGGAGTTATATTTTGTCATTTTTCAAAAATGGACTTAGCATGAGCAGAAGATGAGACAGAAGACCATCGAGAATGTTGTTTTTCACACAAGGCAGCGGACGGCTCCATATAAGGTCAGAGAAATGTGTGTTTGTTTACCCTGTGGAGTGGGGCTCGGTCTGTTTACATTCACACTGTACTCGAACCGTGCTGGAGTTCGCTTCTACCGGACCGAGACCTAGGTTTTAGCCCGGGCCAGAGTTCGCCTTTTTTGTTCCGTGACAGAGTTCGATGGCACGTTCACACCTCCCTAAATGAACTGGACTTTCTAGGAAAATGAGCTAGAGTTCGATTAAAGCAGACTAAACAGGGCTGGTGTGAATGCACCCTCAGTGTAGCCAGCTTCTTGTTATTATTTGTGGGGAGTCACTTCACGGGGAAACTCAATTAAAACCCAGCAATCATCTCTCCCCGTGTCCGGTAGAAAGTGGGGCATGCCAACCTCCCGACTCAGCAGGTCCCAGACCTGTCTGCTGACTCACACAAACTATTTTTTCCAAATTCTTTCTCTCAACACCGGTTTAAGCAATATCAACTTCTTAAAACAACCAAATCACTTCACCACAATCAAGGCTGATAATTTTAGCAGACAAACTGACGTTGCACGGTCACACTGTGAGGAAAATTCCCCTTGTTTTTCGCCTGCGCGTGCAAGTGCGCAGAGTCCGTTTACCTGGATTCAATTCACATTTAACAATTACTCCTGCTCTTCCATTTACACTGCCCGCATCCTCCACCAAATTGTTGAGGTCTTCAACCTATGAGAACCAACCTTCAAACACTTAGCTCAAAAACTGTCTCAACTCAAGATCGTTCAGTGGAAGGAAGACAGTCAAAAACACAGCCTGAGAAGTGGTTCTGAATTCAGACAAAGATTTATTTTACCTTCACAGTGCTGGAAAGGGAGACGGTCTCACATGCACCTTACATCCATCAAAAACACGTCTGAGTTACAAATGTCTTTGCTTCGTTTAAATACAGCATTATCAGTTATATTGGGATTTCCTTATCGTGATGTTCTCTGGGTCAGTTGATGTTCCTGGGTGTAGTCTGGCATGGTCTCGTTTTTTCGGCCACTGCCCCAGCTGACAGTGGTCTGTTCCAGCAAGATAGCAACAGTCTCTGGTTCTCTTGTACAAGGAGTTACGCACATCATGAACTTCTATGACGTACATCATGATTTTGCAGTTTTTACCATACACAGAGAAATATTTCATGTCAGAGCATAGCATAAAATATGACACTATACAACGCTAGCTACTGGTTTTTCTACAGCGCGGAGCCGAGCTTCCAGTTCAGACAGCCTCTCCTCCAAAGCTACCATAAGACTACATTTGTTACATGTATCATTATCACTAATGGAGGCAGAGGAGTAACTAAACATTTGACAAACGGAGCAAGTGAAAACAGAGGAAACAGGGAGAGAAGCAGCAGCCATGCTAAGCTAACGCTAGCAAGAGCTAGCAGAGCCCAATACACAAATAAAAACCGAGAAGTGTTGAAGATAAGGTGTTTTAAGCACTATCCAACAGTAGAAAAACAACTGTATTAAGTGTGTTTGTGAACTGGAATGAAAAACTGTGCAAAAGACAGATAAATCCAGAAAACAGAGACAACTCGAGCAAACAATTCACTCGAGCTACCAACAGACAAACAGGAAGTGACACAACACGTCTCACCATGAACGTTTAACGTCAGCCTCAAAACGTCAGAACAAAGTAATGCTATCAAATGTATATTTTGAAAATAACAATGCATTATATCTGTCAGGATCCTTGCATTTTGTAGTGTTTTTGTCTTCTTGTCATTGTATTTAGTTTTCTCTTAGTATGTGTTTTCAACTTTCCCAATGTTTATCTCCCATGTAGTCAGCTCCCACTCCCACCTGTTTCTCATTGTCTTTACTCAGGTGTTTGCCATTGTCCATCATTAGTGTCTCATTCAAACTTGTCATTTCGTCCCTCCCTGACTTGTGGATTGTTTTATCCCCAGCCGACATGCTCTGTTCCTCCGTGCCTCCCCGTATAAGTTATTCTCTGTAAGGTTTTGCTGCTACAGCAGCCTTTGCTTTTGTATTTATAAATAAATAAATAAAGTTTCTTTATTTTTTAGCCCCGAGTTCCCTATGGGTGCATTCACACCAGCCCTGGTTATTCTGCTTTAATCAAACTCTAGCCCATTTGCCTAGGATGTCCGGTTCATTTGGGGAGGTGTGAATGCGCCATCGAACTCTGTCACGAAACAAAGAGGTGAACTCTGGCCCGGTCTAAATCCTAGGCCTTGGTCCGGTAGAAGAAAACTCGAGCGCGGTTCAAGTACAGTGTGAATGCAATCAGAACGGGCCCCGCTCCACAAGCAAAAAGTGGAGTACAGCGCAGGGCAAACAAACACGCATTTCTCTTAACTCATATGGAGCCGTCAGTTGCCTTGTGTGAAAAACAACATTCTCATGATCTTCTGCCTCATTCTTCCACTCATTCTGAGTCTATTGTTGAAAAACGACAAAATATAACTCCTAAAACTGCTAAAATTTGACGCTACTCCATTTTTGTTTTTATTTCCAGATAAAGAAAAAGTGTCTTCTTCAGAGTTTTTTGTGTTGTTTCTTTCAGTAGTTTTTGGTGCAACACCACCACAGGCGAGTGGGGGAACAGGTTGGTTCAACAGGTTGGCTCGACTGCACAGTGCAGTGTGAATGCAAACGCACCAGCTCAAATGTAAACAAATGTTATAAATATTGGTCTCCAACCGAACCAAATCTACCAGACTATCTCGTGTAAAAACAACCTATGTCTGTCTGTACCTGGGTTCAACAAACTTCACAAAACATGAGCATATCACTCATATGACCTCAGGCTGTTTCTGTGAGTAGTAAGTTGGCCATCAGGCCTAAAACACTTGATTGTTATGCACTGATGATTGATTGTTTTGGACAGATGGTTCCTTTTTGCATGTGTAAAGCCAGTTTCTAAGAATTCCACAGCAGGCTGGCTTGAAACACATCAAGGAGGTGCTATTTTTGGGTTGGCAGACCTCAGACTGACGAAGTCTTTTGGATGAAAGATGAAACATTTCTCCCAAAAACCAGCTGTCCAAATGACAAATTTTAACCTTTTTTTTTGTGATCACTTAATATGGTAATATGGTGACCCCCCACCCCAGGCGAAAGATACGATCGCCCCCTTTTTGGCTTTAGATTGTGGGTGATGACAAAAATCTCAAACTACTGTAAATATAGGCCTCACTATCCTCCAACTAATTTTTTTTTTATGTATTTTTTTTATTTGGACTTCAACAAAACATTTTTTCCAACAGTCTCACATACTGAAAGTTTAAAAAAAAAAAAAAAAAAAAAAAACTGAAAATAGCCATAAATCAAAACTGAATGGCTCCTACCTTTGTAAAAGTAAAAATAAATAAATTGTGTGATTTTTCCTTCCCCCAGCAGTGTCTTAAAATTACATACCTGCAAAAAACATGAACTGTTGCTTTGAGCTATTTTTTTGTTGTTTGGTTTTTATTTTCAAGAAGAAAAAAAAAGGAAATGGAAGAATGCGTAAAGTAATCTTATCTTACATCAAATTCTAAAGTGTTCAACTTCATGCCTTATTGGTTTTGACTCCTATTTCACTTGTTAGGCTGTTTTCAGGAAATCAGACTGCTTTTTGTGTTTCTTTGTAAAACAAAGGGTACACAAAGGCTTTTGTTCATTCATTCATTTGTTCGTTTGTCCATCCGTTCATGCTCACATACATGGATTGGCAGCCATCAGCTGCTCTGCATGTACCTCTTCTGCCTCGTTTCACCTCATCACACTCTGCTACTCTAGCCTTCCCAGCATGGCTCCCAGATTAGAAGATGCTGCTGCTTTTATAGCAGCAAATACATATTCAGTATTATTTTCATAAGGGCAGCTGGGATCCATGTCCAGAGCTGGCTCTTTCTAGCAGAGCTGGGAAAATAATTTTAATACCAACTTTAAAACATTTTGTTCTGAGAGCTCGACAAAGTGCTGCACCCTGCCATCCTATTGGGGTGTACAGTATATTACTGGCTATGGCAGGCATGGGCAAACCCCAGCTCGTGGGTCATATACGGCCCGTTGGGCTTTTTAACTGGCCCGCCAAAATTGTCCAAAATTTGAACAATTAAAAAAAAAAAATATATATATATATATATATATATATATATTATATATATAATTATATATATATAATTTTTCAGGGGTGCTGAGGTAAAAAAAAGACGTTAAAATCGCCACTGGTTCAAAATATATTTAAAAAAATGAATTTATTGGGGGGGAAATTGTGTCGTTTTACCTGTAGTTCCAGCATTTCCCCAGTAGAGGCGCACTACAGACACTGGCGTGTATTAGAGGCAAATTAACAGTGGAGAAGAAGTAATTTCCTCTTCTACGCTTTTATTTTTACTTTGCCCTACGAACTACATGTAGTCTGTAAAAACATGTTTATCAAAGAAAAGAGAAGTGTACGAGTGCCGAGTGTTTAAAATGGGGTGGACAACAACATATTGTTTCATTGAGGTCAGAGTCAGAAATTCTTTATTGTCATTCGCACCACATGTGGTACATGTGGTGGAGCGAAATTATGTACACAGGGTCCCAGTTACATCCAACAACAAAAATGTAAAAGAAAAACAATGATAACATCTAAGATATGAACTAAGAAAAACATCAACTAAATATATACTAAGCACTAATAGCATAAAAACATTACGTCGAACAGCAGCACAAACATGAGCATGAGTTTGTGTGAGCAGATGAGCATGCATGAACACATCAACATTAAAACAGATCAGCAGCAACATGAAACAGATCAGCAGCAACATGATGAGATTTTTTCACAGTGATTATTCTGGTTAGTGATTCATGAGTCTAACAGCCTCAGGGTAGAAGCTGTTCCTCAGTCTAGTGGTTCTACAATTAATGCTCTTCAACCTCCTTCCTGAGGGGAGCGGGGCAAAAAGTGTGTGTGCTGGGTGAGTGGGGTCCTTCATGATGCAGGTGGCCCTCTTCCTGCATCTGGAGGTGTAGATGTCTGTGATGGTGGGGAGACTGACTTCAACATCTTCTGTGCTGTCTTCACCACTCTCTGCAAAGCTTTTCTTTCTGCAGCTGTGCAGCCTCCATGCCACATGCTGATGCTGGAGCACAGGATGCTCTCCACTGCACACCTGTAGAAGGAGGTGAGGACTGAGGTTCCCAGTCCAGCTCATCTCAGCCGCCTGAGGAAGTAGTCTCTGATGAGCTTTCTTGATCAGGCTGGTGGTGTTGTTGCCCCAGCTGAGGTTGTCATTCAGGTGCACACCCAAGTACTTGTAGCTGGAGACCACTTCCACTGCATATCCTCTTATGGTGGGGGTGTAGGTGTGTTTATTCCTTCTGAAGTCCACAATCATCTCCTTTGTCTTCTTCACATTGATGTGAAAGTTATTATCTTTGCATCAGCTCTCCAGGTGTTCCACCTCCTGCCTGTAGCTGGACTCATCATTGTTTGTGATGCATCCCACCACCGCTGTATCATCTGCAAACTTTACAATGTGACAGCCTGGATGGGTAGCTGCACAATCATACGTGAGCAGAGTAAACAGGAGGGGGTTCAACACACATCCCTGAGGACAGCCATTGCTGAGGGTTATGGTGGAGAAGGAGAAGTTGTGGATCCTCACTAACTGTGGTCTGTTAAGAAGTCTAGGACCCAGTTGCAAATGGAGGGGCTTAGTCCTAGTGTGAATAGTTTGTCCATCAAGGTTTGGGGGATCATGGTGTTCAAGGTGGATGTGAAGTCCACAAAGAGCATACGAACGTAAGAGTCTTTCTGCTCCAGGTGGTTGAGTGCCGTGTGGACCACAGAGGAGATGGTGTCCTCTGTTGATAGGTTCTCACAGTATGCATACTGATGATGGTCCTTGTTGATGCTGATGGTTGTTTTGATGTGGGTCATGACCAGTTTTTCGAAGCATTTAGCCACTATCTGGGTGAGAGCCACTGGCCCATAGTCATTCAGACCAGTCACTATAGAGCTTTTTTTGACTGGGATGATGGTGGCAGTCTTCAGGCAGGTGGGAGCTGTCTCCAGGGTAAATTAGGTGTTAAATATGTCTGCCAGCACCAGGTCCAATCAAAGGCAGTTTTTAATCCAAGGAACTGTTGCGATTTTTAAAGAACACACTTTGCTAACTGCTAACTATGCTAGCAAGCCTTTCTCCGATGGTGATTTTCTTAAAAGAAACATGGTAAAAACAGAGCAGGTCTATTGTGTCTGGCAAGCCAAGACAAGTTGCGGGATTAACAACAGTTTTGAGATAATAGAGGTGTTTTTGACCCTAGAGTCTCTTAAAGGAAAAACATAGAGAGATGATTTTTATAACCGTCTGCTGTTATCGAAAGAATGCTGCTTCTGTGGAGTAAACTTGACACTGTCACAACGGACAGATCACCAAATTTAAGTGGAAAACATGTCGGACTGCTGACAAGAATCCAGGATAAAGTGAAAGGAAAACCTCCACCAGG
>NC_056502.1:50741970-50763141 GCF_014905685.2 Nematolebias whitei
GACTATTGCAATGGTTTATTATCTGGATGTCCAAATACTTCTTTAAAACGTCTTCAGTTGATCCAAAATGCTGCTGCCAGAGTCTTAACCCGAGTTAGTAGGAGAGATCATATTTCTCCAGTTTTAGTTTCTCTTCATTGGCTCCCCGTCAAGTCCAGAATAGAATTCAAAATCTTACTTCTAACCTACAAAGCTGTCAACAACCTGGCTCCATTTTATATTACAGATCTTATTGTTCCATATTTTCTTAACAGAGCACTTCGCCCTCAGACTGCAGGTTTACTTGTGGTTCCTAGAATTTACAAAAACAGAATGGGAGGAAGATCTTCCAGTTATCAGGCTCCGCTCTTGTGGAACCAACTTCCAATCTCTGTCTGTGAGGCTGACACATTATCCAGTTTTAAAACTAGGCTTAAGACTTTCCTTTTTGCTAAATCCTATAGTTAGGGTCAGCTTGGGTTTCCTGAGCTGTCCCTTAGTTATGCTGCTATAGTCTTAGACTGCTGGAGGACAAACTAACCACAAATTTCACTCTGCTACTGTCTTTACTTACTCTGCTCAAACTGTTTTGTATTTGTAATTATTTTTTCTATCGTTAACATGTGGGTTTTTTTGTCTTTCAGATACACCTGGACCTACCATTCTGTGTTCGTCTGTCTCTCCTTCCTGTCCTCTCAACCAGCCGGTCAAAGCAGATGGACGCTTGTCCTGAGCCTGGTTCTGCTGGAGGTTTCTTCCTTTTAAAAGGGAGTTTTTTCCTTTCAACTGTTGCCACTGTGCTTGCTCAGGATGGGAGACTGCAACGAAGCCAAGATTCAACTTGTCTGCTGGATTCCTTAGATAGAGAACTTTACTAATTGGCTTTTATGTATGTGAATGTCTCCTGTAAAGTGCCCTGAGACAACTTTGTTGTGATTTGGCGCTATATAAATAAACTGAATTGAATTAACTGAATTGAATGCTCTCCCATTCATGTCTAATACAGGCCTCTAACTTTTCAATCATCTTGGACCTTCTTTGTCGCACCTTCCTCTTTATGACGCGCCAAATGTTCTCTATAGGTGAAAGATCTGGACTGCAGGCTGGCCATTTCAGTACCCGGATCCTTCTCCTACGTAGCCATGATGTTGTGATTGCTGCAGAATGTGGTCTGGCATTATCGTGTTGAAAAATGCAGGGTCTACCCTGAAAGAGATGACGTCTAGATGGAAGCATATGTTGTTCTAAAACCTGAACATAGTTCTCTGCATTAATGGTGCCTTTCCAGACATGCAAGCTGCCCATGCCACAAGCGCTCTTGCAACCCCATACCATCAGTGATGCAGGCTTCTGAACGGAGCGTTGATAACAACTTGGGCTATCCTTGTCCTGTCTGGTCTGGATGACATGGCGTCCCAGTGTTCCATAAAGAACTTCAAATCGTGACTCATCTCACCACAGAACAGTCTTCCATTTTGCCACACTCCATTTTAAATGACCCCTGGCCCTGTGCAAAAGTCTGAGCTTGTGGAGCTTGCTTAGAAATGGCTTCCTCTTTGCACTGTAGAGTTTCAGCTGGCAACGGAGGATGGCAAGGTGGATTGTGTTCACTGACAATGCTTTCTGGAAGTATTCCTGAGCCCATTCTGTTATTTCCTTGACAGTGGCATTCCTGTTTAAGGTGCAGTGCCGTTTAAGGGCCCGGAGATCACGAACATCCAGCAGAGTTTTACGGCCTTGACCCTTACGCACATCGATTTTTCCAGATTCTCTGAATCTTTTGATGATGTTATGCACAATTGATGATGATAACTTGAAAGTCTTTGCTATTTTACGCTGGGTAACACCATTCTGGTATTGTTGCACTATCTTTCTGCGCAACAATGGTGGAATTGGTGATCCTTTTACCATCTTGGCTTCTGAGAGACACTGACACTTTGAGAAGCTCTTTTTATACCCAATCATGTTGTCAATTGACCTAATTAATGTTAATTGGTCTTCCAGCTGTTCGTTATATGCTCAATTTCCTTTTTCCAGCCACTTATTGCTACTTGTCCCAACTTTTTTGGGATTTGTTGACACTGTGAAATTTTGAATCAACATATTTTCCCTTTAAAATGTTACATTTACTCAGATTAAACTTTTGATCTGTCATCTATGTTATATTATGAATAAAATATTGACATTTGCCATCTCCACATCATTGCATTCAGTTTTTATTCACAATTTGTTTAGTGTCCCAACTTTTTTGGAATCCGGTTTGTAGCAACACATAATTTTCATCCCATGCTTTGAGTACAAGGCATAATGTTTGGCATAAAATTTTGGGCATTAACCGTTGAACTCAACCATGTCTGGTTGTTAGCAAAAATATATTTTTGAACCATCCATCCATCCATCCATTATCTTTACCCGTTTATTCCATTTTGGGTCACGGGGGTCGCTGGTGCCCATGTCCAGCAATCACTGTGCGAGGGGCGGGGTACACCCTGGACAGGTTGCAAGTCCATCACAGGGCCACATAGAGACAAACAAGACAAACAACCATTCACTCTCTCACTCACACCTAGGGACAATTTAGAGTTACCAATCAGCCTAACATGCATGTTTTTGGTCTGTGGGAGGAAACTGGAGTACCCGGAGAAAACCCACGCATGCACGGAGAGAACATGCAAACTCCACCCAGAAAGGCCCCTGGACCGGGGTTTGAACCAAGGACCTGCTCACTGAGAGTGAGAGGCAGCAGCTCTACCAGTTGCGCCACCGTGCTGCCAGGAAAATTATCCAATATTACTTATTTGTGAGTGGTAACCTTTGCTACCAGGATATGGTGTGACACCCCCCCCCCCCCACACACACACACACACACACACACCTCCACCTCTGTGCAACAATAACTGCAACTAAACATTTCTGGTAACTGTTGATCAGTCCTGCACACCAGCTAGGAGGAATTTTATCCATTCCTCTGTACAGAACAGCTTCAACTCTGGAATGTTGGTGGTTTCCTCACATTAACTGCAGCTTCAGGTCCTTCAACAACATCTGGACTGGATTAAGGTCAGTACTTTGTCTTGGCCATTCTACAACATGGACTTTATTCTTCTTGAACTATTCTTTGGTAGAAACACTTGTGTGCTGATGGTCATTGTCTCGCTGCATGACCAACCTTCTCTTGAGATTCAGTTCATGGACAGATGTCCTGATATTTTCTTTTAGAATTCTCTGATATCATTCAGAATTCAATGTTCCATCAATGATGACAAGCCATCCTGGCCCAAATGCAGCAAAACAGGCCCAAACCATGATACTACCACCACCATGTTTCACAGACGAGATAAGGTTCTTATGCAGGAATGCTGATTTCCTATCTCCAACATAATACTTTTCATTGATACCAAAAAGTTATATTTTGGCCTCACACATCCTGTTAAGAATAAAATAAAATTTGATTATAAATTGTGGAAAATAGCATAATATGGCTTGGTTGATATACTGTTTAATTATGAAATATGGAAATAGAACATATAAAGATTTCTATAATATCTGTTAAATGTGTAAACTAAGTCAGAACAATCCTGGCTCCTGTAGAACAATCTAAAACTTGATAATGTACTAAGTTACCAGGGGGATAATCAGAATTTCACAGTCGTGAGATTATGTGTGTGGGTACTTAATCTGTCTAATGTAGAGATAGGATTTGCCATGTACTCCGTTTAAAGAGGATGACTTCAGAAGTGTGTGTATGTGTTTTATTGGATAGAGATAAGAGGCAGGAAATATAACTAGGATAAACCTGGATTATTGAGCATGCATCAGGATAACTAGGATATGTGTTGATTATTGATTGGAGGAAAATTGGGGTGGAGAAACGTAGTCTATAAGGGTGGAAGCAGACCTGACACACATCAGAAATGTACAGGGGCCCAGGCATAGAAGGTAATATACACAATTCTCTCTTGTTCATACATTTAAGTGTGTAAAAATAAAGATGTTAATTCTAAAGAAAACTTGTGATCCTTTCTGAGCAAACCAACTTGATGAGGTCACTGGAGCAGATTTAAGATCTCAACACTCCACAAAACATTCTTCCAACAATCTTCTGACTTGTCCACATGATCTTTAGCACAGTGCAGACGAGCAACAATGTTCTTTTAGGAGAGCAGTGGCTTCCTTCTTCAACCCTGTGTAGGGGAACACCACCTCAACTTTATGCATCTATTCCCTTGGGAACAAACAGACTTTATTTTTACAA
Source organism: Nematolebias whitei (assembly GCF_014905685.2). Taxonomy (NCBI): domain Eukaryota; kingdom Metazoa; phylum Chordata; class Actinopteri; order Cyprinodontiformes; family Rivulidae; genus Nematolebias; species Nematolebias whitei. The sequence continues at coordinate 50,746,205 of NC_056502.1, forward strand.
GGGTTCAACTCAGCTTACAAACTCCTTAGTTGACACTAATGTGAATGTAATAAAAAAAATCTTGTCACTATGTTAACCACTTTCAATATGAACTCATTTCACACGAAACGGACAGATCGTTTTAATGAGTTGTGGCTCAACTGACCTCGAAGTGAAACATCTGCCGAGACTTCAATTTTTATCAAAAGGAGTATTACTCCCAGGATGGTTTTCCCATGGAGATAACACATGAAATGAACCCTTTGTTTAAATGACATTTTCTTTTCAAGAGATGAACAGCGACACATTTTGGATGAACATTGCATGTTATTTCAAAAGCTTCAGAACTGAATGTTTGTTATTGAAAATGTCTGTTTAAGTAACCTCTCTTTAAGATAAACATGTTTTATTTTTCTCCTTTTAAAAGAAGTGTGACTTTTTAAAGGCAGACCGAGAAAATGGGCTGATTTTATAAAACATGACAAAGCGTTAGGACCACCCCCTCTTCTGAGGTGTGGACCAAAGTCAGTCTGTAACACACAGACAGTTAAGTTAAGTTTCACTTCTACATCACGACTTCTACACTACTTCTACCTTATGCTTCTACACATCTACTTTCATCAAGTCTTTTTCAAGTGTTGAACTTCGAGCAAACTTCAGAGAAGAAACGTCCTCCTAGTGAGATGTCCTAGAGAGAAGCAGCCTTTTCTGAAAACGCCTCAAGACAAGAGAACCTGACCGTACCAGAACATCACACCGCAGAGTGGTAAATCCCAGCTGACTTCAGAGCCAGTGGCCGGACCTTCGTCCCTCACACCGATGATAGGTGACCTTTGAGGAAAGATCCTCCTCTCAGTCACCGGAGCATCTCAGGCCTCGCTGGTATCATTATAAGCAGTTATGGACATTCTGACAACTCATTCTGGTGAGAGAGACCCTTGAACGCATTTTCTGGTGATCATACATTGACAATAATATTGCTTGATATACACCACAGTTAATTTAGATACAATTTTAACTACACCGCAAACAGAACCAGTCCAAAAATTCTGCCTTTTTAAAAGTTCCACTGATTTGAATAATCAAATAGACCTTTGATACAAAGCTATTTTGTTATTCATTTGTGTATTCATTTTTATGCATAATCTTCATCAGATATATCAGATTATTATTTTTGTAATAAAATACATAAAATCAACTAAATGTGTGATTATTTTGGCATATCTGTGTAGGGTTTCTGGGGTCTTGTCTTACATGTTGTGTTTTCCCTCATGTTTGCCTGTCACCCCTCAGCATTTCTCCTCCTGTGTTCCAGCACTGTTGCACCTGTGTCTAATTCTAATCACCGCAGGTGTCACTCATTTCACCTTGTTAGTGTCTGTATATATTCAGCCTCTTGGTGTCTTGTCGGTGTCTCTGGATTGTCCTTGTCCTAAGGCTTCATGACCTGTCTCTCCTTGTGTCCTCCTTTAAGTAAGTTAGCTGCCCCGTCAGCATTTTGTTTTGTTTATTTAATTAATAAACTGTATTTTACTTATTTACTGGAGCCTCATTTGTCTTCCTGCACTTTGGGTTCTACACACGGAAGCAGATCATGATAATCTGTGTGTATTATCTGATTTTGAATGCCCTTTAAACACGAGAAAGAACTCACAAGAGGACAATACTTGAGTCTGATTAATAATTTCTTGCTTCAGAACTAGAAGCAAGTGGTGCCCCTTCAGAATAAAATTACTAATAAAAATTCAACGATCTGACCGTTTCCTCTACACCTGCCATGCACACCATTGTTGTTCAGTGTTTCCCTGATGGTAGTGATGTGTCCTTCTGTATCAAAGCGTCAAGAGTGTGTCGAGTAATCCAGGAGGATTTATACCATACCGTACCATTTTATTTATAGAGCACTTAAAACAGCGACAAGGCCAACCAAAGTGCTGTACAGACAGAACAACAGGTAACACACAAAGCAATATACAAAATGAAGTAAATCAGAATATAGACATAAAAACGATGCAGACAATGACGACTAACCAGTGTGGAGCACAACACAGATCATCTGGTGTTGAAAGCTATTGAATAGTAGTGGGTTTTTAAACGGGACTTGAAAACCGAGAGAGAGGGGGCCTGTCTGACAAGTAGAGGTAGAGTAGAGTAGAGTAATTTATGTTGAGCGTGTGTTGAGGTGTGTATTGATGACTCATGTAGTGACATTCGAGACCTCGCTAGCGGGCCTATACCACGTGACCGATTCAGAAACTGGCTTGTTTGCATGCGCGAGATTCGAAATATAAGGGGCATAAAGAAAAATCCACCATCATCATAAAGACAGAGTAAGATCATTTGCAAATCAAATTTAGAGTATTTGAGGTCCTCACAAACATGATTTCCTTTTTTCCCCCCTTTTATTCAACTTAAAGCTTCACAAAACAGTTACAGTATATTGTAATCCATCTACCGGTTTTACATTTATAATCCAATTGATGGCGCAGTGGAGCAAATGAAGCACCATGACGCATTGGATCAAGAGTCGAGCTTTTTGAAGGAAAGCCTCAGTGCTTCATGAAGCTTCATCTCGCCATCACTACCTGATGGTGGACTCATGAACATTAGCCATTTTAAGAGAGGCCTTCATTTGTTAGAAGTTACCCTGGTGTCCTTTGTGACCTCGCCGACTATTCCACGCCTTGTTCTTGGAGTGATCTTTGTTGATCCATCGCTCCTGAGGAGGGTAACGATGGTCTTAATGTTCCTCCATTTGTACACAATCTGTCTGAATGTGAATTGGTGGAGTCCAAACTCTTTAGAGATGGTTTTGTAACTTTTTCCAGCCTGATGAGCATCAACAACTTTTTCTGAGCTCCTCAGAAATCTCCTTTGTTCCTGCCATGATCCACTTCCACAAACATGTTGTGAAGAGCAGACTTTGATAGATCGCTGTTCTTTCACGGTGCCCATTCACACCTGATCTTCATCCCATTGATTGAAACCACCAAACTCTTATTTCACTTTCAAATTAACTGATAATCCTAGAGGTTCACATACTTTTACCACTCACAAATATGTAATATTGAATCATTTTACTTAATAAATAAATGACCAAGTATAATATTTTTGACACATTTGTTGAACTGGGTTCTCTGGAGTGAAAATCTGATGATGTTTTAGGTCATATTTATACTGAAATATATAAAATTATAAAGAGTGCACAAACTTTGAAGCACCACTGTATGTTGGTTTAGTGAACACGAACTGCAAAAGGGGGCTAAGAATAAAAATCCTCTCTGTTCATGAAACGTGTGCAACCAGAAGCAGAATAAGAGACACAGTTAGAAAGGTCTAGTTGACTTTTTTGCATTGCTAATGCTCTTTCTCTTTTGTGCGACTGATTGCACATCTAATTCTTGTTGAGGGTCCAGTATGTGTCAGAGCACAGGGACCAACCGGTGCTGACTCACAGTGCTCTGTCTGCTGGCTGCTGTGACTCACCACTCAGCTAATATTGCAGCAGCGTGCACGCTCTTCCACGCAGATGCACACCACTCAGGAATATATTAATTCCATCACACAAATGGAAACAAAATGCTCAAAACTGTCTTACTTCCCTTTTCACTCACAAGTTCACCTACTGCTGACAAGTTCAGTCTATTGCACGTTTTTCTTATTGATTTTAGAAGAATTTGATGTTGTTTTTTAAAAGTTTGTGTGGAAAACAGTCAATAACATTTACATTGGTCTAAAATAAAAGGGAGAAAGTATGTATATGTACGAGGCTCCAAATGTCACCTCTCATTATTTGGTTGCCTACACGACAGATGATTATGCTCTGTCTACAGAAAACAGAGCTATTTATTGTTACTGCTTACTAAAATTTAGTTTTTTTTTCTTCTTTTTTTTAGATGGCCTCCCTTCTCCCCTTACAGCCATCCTCTCCACACCATTATTATGAAATATTTATTCTAGTGATTATCTAGTGTAGTTTTTTTTTTTTTTTTAATAGGATAGAAAGAAAGAAAAGACAAAGTAAGACTTCAATAATAATACACAAAGAGAGCACATGGCAAAACACCCGGCCACTGTCTGTTCACCTGCAAAGAACATGACAAAACACAGCAACAAAATACATATGTATAAAGAACTTAAAATATTCATGGCTTTGCAGTAAGTTTCCATAAATATATATACCCATACCTACGCCTATATACATACATACATACATACATACACATGAATATACATTCATATACATATCTATATATCTATATATCTACATATAAAGCCTACATAAGCATCCCTGCATCTATTTGTGTGTGGTTGTGAGCATGCATAAGTGTACAGGTCCTTCTCAAAAAATTAGCATATTGTGATAAAGGTCATTATTTTCCATAATGTAATGATAAAAATGAAACTTTCATATATTTCAGATTCATTGCTCACCAACTGAAATATTTCAGGTCTTTAATTGTTTTAATACTGATGATTATGGCATACAGCTCATGAAAACCCAAAATGCCTGTCTCAAAAAATTAGCATATCATGAAAAGGTTCTCTAAACAAGCTATTAACCTAACCATCTGAATCAACGACGTAACTCTAAACACCTGCAAAAGATTCCTGAGGCTTTTAAAAACTCCCAGCCTTGTTCATTACTCAAAACTGCAATCATGGGTAAGACTGCCGACCTGACTGCTGTCCAGAAGGCCATCATTGACACCCTCAAGCAAGAGGGCAAGACACAGAAAGAAACTGCTGAATGAATAGGCTGTTCCCAGAGTGCTGTATCAAGGCACCTCAGTGGGAAGTCTGTGGGAAGGTAAAAGTGTGGCAGAAAATGCTGCACAACGAGAACAGGTGACCGGACCCTGAGGAGGATTGTGGAGAAGGGCCGATTCCAGACCTTGGGGGACCTGCGGAAGCAGTGGACTGAGTCTGGAGTAGAAACATCCAGAGCCACCATGCACAGGCGTGTGCAGGAAATGGGCTACAGGTGCCGCATACCCCAGGTCAAGCCACTTTTGAACAAGAGACTGCGTCAGAAGCATCTCACCTGGGACTGCTACTGAGTGGTCCAAAGTTATGTTCTCTGATTACAGTAAATTTTGCATTTCCTTTGGAAATCAAGGTCCCAGAGTCTGGAGGAAGAGATGAGACACAGAATTCACATTGCTTGAGGTCCAGTGTCAAGTTTCCACAGTCACTGGGGTGTCATGTCATCTGCTAGTGTTGGTCCACTGTGTTTTATCAAGGGCAAGGTCAATGCAGCTAGCTATCAGGAGATTTTGGAGCACTTCATGCTTCCATCTGCTGAAAAGCTTTTTGGAGATGAAGATTTCATTTTTCAGCACGACCTGGCACCTGCTCACAGTGCCAAAACCACTGGTAAATGGTTTACTGACCATGGTATTACTGTGCTCAATTGGCGTGCCAACTCTCCTGACCTGAACCCCATAGAGAACCTGTGGGATATTGTGAAGAGAAAGTTGAGAGACGCAAGACCCGACACTCTGGATGAGCTTAAGGCCGCTATCGAAGCATCCTGGGCCTCCATAACACCTCAGCAGTGCCACATGCTGATTGCCTCCATGCCACGCTGCATTGAAGCAGTCATTCATGCAAAAGTATTCCCGTCCAAGTATTGAGTGCATAACTGAACATGATTATTTGAAGGTTGGCGTTTTTTGTATTAAAAACACTTGTCTTTCATTGGCGGGATGAAATATGCTAATTTTTTGGGACAGGCATTTTGGGTTTTCATGAGCTGTATGCCATAATCATCAGTATTAAAACAATTAAAGACCTGAAATATGTCAGTTGGTGTGCAATGAATCTGAAATATATGAAAGTTTCATTTTTATCATTACATTATGGAAAATAATGACCTTTATCACAATATGCTAATTTTTTGAGAAGGACCTGTATAAGGCTTCTCTAATAGAACATTTAATAGTAACCGTGAAGCAGCAAAGACCCGACCCCTAAGACCAGAGGCAGACAAAAAAGGGGGGACCAGAGCCCAAGACCCCAGGAGGGACCCCGACCGCGGAGCCCCCAGGGCCACCCACACAGGACAAACCACTCACCCAACCCCCAGATCGGACCACAGGGGAGAACCGGAAGATCCCCACCAGCGACCACATGCAGTGACCCCCCGGGGCCAACAGCGTCAAACTCATAGGCCCCCGCCGGAACCCGCAGCACCGATGCAGTTCCAGGCCCGGGCACCGAGGCCCGGGCACCGAGGCCCGGGCACCGAGGCCCGGGCACCGAGGCCGGGGCACCGAGGCCCGGGCACCGAGGACGCACACCACCCAGGCCAAGGCCTGACAGGGCCATAGGACCCGAGCCCCACCAGGCAGACACCAGGCCGAGCCGACACACACCCAAGCGCCCAGCCCCCGACACCAAGGGCCTCAAGCGCACCGGCAGGCAAGGGCAAACCCCACCGCCGCGCGATAGGGGCGCGATGCCAAGCACCCCCAGTTGTATCAAAGAGAGGGCAGTCCGAGTCTCGGCCTAACAAATACCCATTCATACACAGACACAATCACACACTCACTCACTCAAAGACATACAATAATGATACATTTCATTCTTATTCCCGATACGCACGATACCCCCAGGTCCAAGACATGTACCCGCCCTCTACAGGGGGCAGCCCATGCCCAAACCCAGGAGATAGACCTATTCATTCTCAAGCGGAGAGGAGCCAATATCCCAGACCCAGCCCAGGCCACGTCCAGCCGACAGGACACCCCCCGGCACGAAGAGGTCACGCCACCGACCACCCCCACACACAGCCAACAACCAAGCACGCACCCCCAGCCGACCGCCCGCCAGGCCCCGGCAGCCACCCCGGCTAGCGGGCCAACCATGGCACCCAAGAGCCAAGCTCAGGGGGTCCAAACAACCCCAGGGAGAGCACAGCGCCAGCACCGCCCACGGCAATCCCCCACACCCCGAACCCCCACATAGTCCTGGTCAACACCCGACGGCCTGCCCTTCTCCCAGACCCCACCCCCGGAATGGCAGTTAGGGAACTAGGGGGGTGAAGAAAAAAAAAAAGAGAATGAGACCCCGACACATACACCCCCGCCCCTAGATGTGCTGTTGATGTGTGTTGTTGTATAGTGCTATTAAAAAGGAAAGAAGAAGGAGCAAAGGCTGGCATGATGCCAGTTTCCCCTCCACCCCAACCCTATCCAAACCCTAGTGTCTAAATGCAACCATTGTAAGTGAGCACAGGCACAGGGGGCGAGAGTAAAGTCACCCCACCACCCATAGCCATAGTGCCCATCTCAAGTTCCTATATGTGAATGTCATGAGGATGTTATGAGTGAATGTCTAAGGTGTACAATAACATTGAGTCCCAGGTGGCTATAGTCAACAGAGATGTAAAATTGTTGCAGCACACCCGAGCCCAAACAACCCTAAATGTGTGGAATTGAAATGAAGAGGGTGGAGGTGCATGGTGAGGGATGGGGAGAAATATAACTGTGAGAGCAAATGCTCCCACAGGGAGTCAGCTCCCCCACTGACCCAACAGCCCCCCCCCCCCCAAGTTCCCCAAGGTCCACCCAGGGATTGATTGAGGCCAAGACACCTCTCCATCTGGACCGACCGCCAGGCCCGCTGAGCTCCAGACCAGAGAGGGACAGAGCCCCGAGGGCTGCCAGAAGCAGTATCAGCGGCCCACACACCCGAGGGCCACCAAGACCCCCACAAACCGCAGTCAGCCCACCACCGGATGAAGCCAAACCCCACCAGGACGACCCGGCCAAGAGCGCCCGCCCAACAGCCGACAAAGCCAGGAAGCACCGGGAGCGAGCCCCCACCACAGGAAAGGGGCCAGCCAGTCGGCCATGCACAGTCCCGGGCCGCCCACAAGGACATCCACCCAGTCCCCACCCCAGAAGAAATACTGCACCCACCCCTCATTCGGACATCTCTAAACACATAGCCCACTAGACACCTAGGCTGGGTCAAACTACCCCCTCTTAGGGGCCACTGGTCACACCCCCAAACACCCAATCCCCCAGCCCATGAACCCACAACCTACCAGCGAGCCGAAGGCCCCTGCCCAGAACCGGGCACCAGAGCGCAAGCCGGCCCAGAGCCCGACAACCCGCCCGCCAGAGCCCAAGATCCCCGATCCCCACAGGCCCAAGCCCGGGGGCGACAAGCCCCCAGAACCCCAAGCCCCCGCGCCCACCCCAAACCCACCCCAGCACAGCCAGGCTACCAGATCGGTGACACACGACCGCCGCCACAGACCACCTGAGGGCCCGCATGCAGCCACCAGCAGACATCCCCCAGAACCACCCAGGCCCTCCCCAGGGCGAAAGCAGTGTCCCCCTGCCCAGGTACCCCCAAGAGCCAAGCCCCCGGCAACCCCCCCGGTGCCCCAAACCCATACACCCGCCTCCACATCACAAGGTCAGATCCCAGACTACCCTCCCTCACTATGTAACGGAGCCGATCAAAGGAACCCAGAGAGATTGATCCAATTTGTCGGTAGATGCTGTTTCAAGACTAATATGATCTAACAGAAGATTTTTATACTGAATAATGCTAAGATTATTTTTATTTTTCCAATTCAGGAGTATGGTTTTCTTTGCGATGCATAAGGCAGTGAAAATCATGCGACATGTATTTTTTTACAGGGTAACATCTTCCAAGATAGTCAATAAGCAAACAGATGGAGAGAGTGGAATATTACATTTCAGACATTTAGACAAGTCTTCACAAACCTGGACCCAGAACCTCTGAACGGGTGGGCAGAACCAGAGTGCATGGATATAATCATCAGGAATATTGCCTGTGCACTGTGAGCAGTTGTTAGATGATGTAAATCCCATCCTAAACATTCGCTGACCTGTATAATGTACTCTATAAAGAACTTTATACTGTATTAATTGTAAGTTGGAGATTCTAGTCATTTTAAATGTTCTTAAACATATTTGAGACCAGGTGTTTTGGTCAAAATTGATTGATAAATCTGACTCCCATTTTGCAACAGGTAACATTATGGAGTCATTGATTCTAGACAATTTCTTGTATATTTTAGATAATAATTTGGGGGATTTAAGATTAAGGAACTCTAACACACATATTGGTGTTTCTAACAAAGTTTTATTAAGCTTAAATTTCTTTTTTATGATAGACTTAATTTGTTGATATTCTAAGAAGTATTTATTTTCAATGTCAAATTGTATTATTAAATTATTAAATGGAATAAAGTCTACACCTTCAAATATGTGTTCCAGACGTTCAATTCCCTTGACTCTCCAACCTGGGAAATTTAACATATTATTTTCTTGTAGGATGTCAGGATTGTTCCAGATGGGTGTATGTCTACAGGGGAGTAGTGAAGATTTTGTCATTTTCAAATACTCCCACCATGCTGTCAGAGAAGAGCTAATACTGATGCTTTTAAAGCAAATGTCTTTTTATATTTGTGCTAATAAATGGTAGATCTGAAATCTTAATATTATTGCATAAAGTTTGTTCTATGTCTATCCAAGTTTCATCTAATGTATTCGGATTTAACCACTTTGAGATATATTGTAACCTATTGGCTAAATAGTAGTGATAGAAGTTGGGAAGTTCTAATCCTCCGGTATCTTTAGATTTCTGTAATGCTTTTAAGCTAATACGTGGAGTTTTGTTTTTCCAAAGGAATTTAGATATCAAAGAGTCCAGTGACTTAAACCATTCAGTTGAAGGTTTATTTGGAATCATTAAGAATAAATAGTTTATTCTCGGCAGGACCATCATTTTTACTGAGGCAACTCTTCCCATAAGTGATATGGGCAGAGATTTCCATCTAGTAAGATCATCATCAATGTTCTTTAAAATTGGGATATGATTAAATTTTCATTGTCTTCCAATCTAGGAGAAATATTAATGCCCAAGTATGTAATGTTACCTGATTGTAGTCGTTCATTGAGAGAAGTATTAAACACGCAGTTTATTGGAAGAGCTGTGGATTTTGACCAATTTATAGAATAATCAGAAACTTTTGAGAACAAGTTTATTAATTTGATAACATTAGATATTGAATTTTCTGTGTTCTGAAGAAAAAGTAAAATGTAGTTTGACCAACTTCCCCAGCACACCTCTGATTAGTGAGCCTGCTGTGATGCACTGAAAGTAGTCAGAAAAAATATAATATAGTGACCTGCATTCCACCTCTCTCTGATGGCTGCAGACCTTGATCATTTGCCTTCAGAGAGCTATAATGATAATTCATGTAGCTCTCCTTTGTGTAAAAGAGATGGATTTTTAGAGGTTCTTTGTGGGAACAATGGTTCTTCACAGGATCGTTACTTCAAGTTCAAGCTGGTACTTGTTGTCTATTCAGTTCAGAATAAAAGTGGGGTTTAAGATTGTGCCCTTCACTAACTCTGCTACAGATGCAAACGTGCTGAATCATGTTTTTAATGATACGGGAGATTTCATTTAGTTTACGCACACTCATTGCTCACTCATGCTGGTTGAATGTGTCTGACAGACTCTACACCGGAAGTGCCCAATATGTCGATGGCAATCTGGTCAATCTCACAGGTATTATGGGTAGATGTCATGGCATTAAAAATATAGATGTCAGTCTATCATCCATCTATGAAATTTGTCTCTTGATTGACAGACAGGGCAGCCAGTCTGAGGCCCCGTTTACACGACGTGAAACGTTCGGCCATTCATTTACAGACAACAGCCTCATTCTCTCTGAAACCAAATGTTTCTGAATCCAGGTCTCAGAGTGAAGATTTCTAGGGGAACCCCCCAGGGAGATGTGAAATGCACCAAGTGTGAAGTGGCACATGCACACTCCAGGCAGCTTCAGTCCAAAGTTTTTTCTGCATTAACAACAGTTATAATAAATAACAGTTATAATAAATAACAAAAATAAATAACAACAGTTATAATGAATAACAACAGTGAGAATAAATAGCAACAGTTAGAATAAATAGCAGAGAGCAGAGTGTTTTTGTGCTGCTCACCATTTTCCAGCATGTAGGAGCAAAACTAATAAAATCCAGGCTCCAAAGAGACGTTAATGTGTTCACCAGTTTGAACTAGAGAGTCATTTCGAATCTGGGCCCGAAGTCCGGCCTGGCCCAGCCCGGATTTCAGCCAGTATGGGCCATGATAATGTGCTGGATGGCCATCTTGGTGCCGGGCTTTTGATTGTGTCAGAAGATAAGCCGTGGTCCAAATATATGGCAACATGACTTGCCATATATTCACCAGCCACACGTGGCCCCGTGAGCTGACTCATTTAAGCTTCAGATGGGACTACCGGTAGGCTACTGCCAGGAAGCGATCCATCGCCCAAATGGACGTTCAGCCGCTGCACTCAGCGGACACATGCAGCTGATGACCTAAACAGGCGAGATCCTAAAGCAGACATGTCAGAGCAGGGTCCGTGTCTGAATAATGCAGAATGTAGGCACAAGCAGGGATTTAATGCGCTTTGGCGGCCATGAAAAGACAAACACCCCCTCAGCTCCGATCTTCTGCCCCCTATTATTCAGCCGCATGCGTTCGCCAACCATTAATAACTATATAAGCAGTCAAAGCTTAATTAAAAATATTGTTGTTGGTTTATTTTGCGGGGTTCGGATCTGTAATCTACTGTTAATTCGTTGGGTCGGGTGGGGTTCGGAAATGATGGCTATGGGCTGGGGCCTGGTCAGATTTGTTTTTTGGGGCCTGAATGCAACTCTAGTTTGGACTGTCATGCACAATGAATGCAGCAGAGCCATGCATCAGGATTGCCAGATAAATTTAAAATGTGTAATTACCCCCTTTTTTCTGTGCACGTGTTCATCAAACACAACACACACATCATTTTAGAATATATTTACTCAGCAAATATGACAGTTTAGGTCAAAATACTATAATTTTAAAGCCACAGTACTATAGTTCATCATTTCTTATTTGGCAACCCGACTGACATGGAAACTACAGCATTTTCATGTAGACCTGCTCATTCTTTGTTTATTACCCCCAATAAGCATTGAACAACACTAATGTTTCCAGAAGTTGTTCCCATGTAAACGAGGCTTTATGATAGGTAGATCACTTCGACTTGGTCATTTTAAAAGTAGCTCGCATGCTGGAAAAGTCTGGCCACCCCTGCTCTAAGGCAAAATGTTTACAGCTCTTTTCAGTGTCAAGGAGTGAGTACATTCAAAATAGTATATACATTGTTTACGGAAAGTATTCAGACCCTTTGCTTTGACACTCATATTTAACTCACATGCTGTCCATTTCCTTCTGATCCTCCTTGAGATGTTTCTACTCCTTCACTGGAGTTCAGCTGTGTTTAATTAAACTGACTGGACTTGATTAGGAAAGGCACACACCTCTCTATATAAGACCTCAAAGTGCATGTCAGAGCAAATGAGAATCATGAGGTCAAAGGAACTGCTCAAGGAGCTCAGAGACAGAATTGTGGCAAGGCACAGATCTGGCCAAGGTTACAAAATAATTTCTGCAGCACTCAAGGTTCCTAAGAGCACAGTGGCCTCCATAATCCTTAAATGGAAGAAGTTTGGGACGACCAGAACTCTTCCTAGACCTGGCTGTCCAGCTAAACTGAGCAATTGTGGAAGAAGAGCCTCGGTGAGAGGTAAAGAAGAACCCAAAGATCACTGTGGTTGAGCTCCAGAGATGCAGTAGGGAGATGGGAGAAAATTCCACAAAGTCCACTATCACTACAGCCCTCCACCAGTTGGGGCTTTAAGGCAGAGTGGCCTGACGAAAGCCTCTCTTCGGTGCAAGACATAAGAAAGCCTGCATAGAGTTTGCCAAAAAACACATGGACTCCCAGACTATGAGAAATAAGATTATCTGGTCTGATGAGACGAAGATTGAACTTTTTGGTGTTAATTCTAAGTGGTATGTGTGGAGAAAACCAGGCAATGCTCATCACCTGCCCAATACAATCCCAACAGTTAAACATGGTGGTGGCAGCATCATGCTATTATGGAACTAAAAGAGTCTCAAAACGACTCACACATGCACAGACAGTTTCACACGTGCACAAAACAATTCACACATGCACAGGACCAGATTCACACATGTATTTCTGATGCACACACAAATATATCTAGATTTACAAAGTGCTGGTGCTCTGTGAACCTCTCTGCATTAGTGTGTGAGTTTTGAGACTCCCCTGACGTGGCTCAACACATACGTGTTTTTTTAAACCAGAATGATCTGCAACCAATCAGATGTCTTCCTTGTTTCAGCCAATCATAAGAACTACCGCCACGTGGGGAGGATTTACTTAAGCCCCTTATCCACAGGTCCGGTTCTTGTATGTCCCTATTGTGCCTTATTTAGGCCAGTTCTGGTGGGACCGCTTTATTTCTGTCTCCACAGTGCCCATAGTTCACCTTTAGTGGGCGGATCATTAATATCAATACGCCTTACCAGCTGGTGGTGCTAGTGCTACATTAATTCAAATTCAAAAATACTTTATTAATCCCAGAGGGAAATTATATGTTGTGGTAACTCATCATCCTGGTTTCATTAATGAGTTGTTATATATGCTGATGGCTGTGGGCAGGAAGGATCTCTTGTAGCGGTCTGTCCTACAACAGATTTGAAGAAGACTCTGACTGAAGACACTTTGTTGTTGAATGACAGTCTGATGAAGAGGGTGCTCAGGGTTGTCTATAATGTTCTTCATTTTATGAAGAATCCTTCTTTGAACAATCATCTCCAAAGGTTCTAGAGGAGTCCCCAGAACTGAGCCAGCCTTCTTTATGAGCTTGTTGATCTTTTTTAAGTCACTTGCTCTAGTGCTGCTCCCCCAGCAGATGATGTCAAAAGAGATTGCGCTGTCTACAACAGACTTATAGAAGATATGCAGCATCTTGCTGCAAACGTTGAAGGACTTCAGCTTCCTCAAGAAGTACAGTCTGCTCTGTCCCTTCTTGTAGACGCTTCACTGTTGCATTTCCAGTCCAGTCTATTGTCCAGGTGAACTCCAAGGTATTTATACTTCACCACCTCCACTTCTTCTCCCATGATGAAAATAGGGTTGGATCTGTTCCTGATTCTCCTGAAATCTACAGTCATCTCCTTTGTTTTGTTCACATTCAAGATGAGATGATTGTTTCCACACCATGCCACAAAGCAGTCCACCAGTTCCCTATACTCAGCTTCTTGTCCATCTCTGATACACCCAACTACTGCAGAGTAATCTGAATATTTCTGCAGATGACAGGAGTCTGTTTTATACTGGAAATCTGAGGTGTACAGAGTGAAAAGGAATGGTGAGAATACAGTCCCCTGTGGTGCTCCTGAGCTACTGACCACCTGGTTAGACACACAACCCTTCAGTCTCACAAACTGTGGTCTGTCCGTCAGGTAGTCTTTGATCCAGGCGATTGTTGAGGCCTCCACCTGAGTCTTCTGAAGTTACTGACAACGCAAATCAGGCTGGATTGTGTTAAATGCACTGGAGAAAGCAAAGAACATGACTCTCACAGTGCTGTCTGCCTTTTCTAGATGACAGTGAGTTTGCTGAAGCAGGTGTATTATGGCATCTTCAACTCCAAGTCCACTCTGATAAGCAAACTGCAGTGGGTCCTGATATGTGCTTGTTTGTCTAGTCAGGTGGGTCAGCAGAAGTTTCTCTAGGACCTTCATGATGTGGGATGTCAGGGCAACAGGTCTATAGTAATTGAGGACTGATGGGTGTGTTTTCTTTGGCACTGGAACAAGACAGGGTGTTTTTCACAACACTGGAACCTTCTCCTGGGTCAGGCTAAGGTCGAAGAGGTGCTGCAGAACCCCACAGAGCTGCTCTGCACAGACCTTCAGGACTCTGGGACTGACACCATCTGGACCTGCAGTCTTATTCCGGTTCAGTCTCTCCAGCTGCTTCCTCACCTGACTTCTAGAGACGCAGAGGGGGAGGCAAAGGAGGTATCAGCATCTTCTGATTTAGTTGAAGACCAATATGTAGACGAAGGGTTCATGACTGAGGTGGTAGATACAATATTTGAGGTGTGACAGGACAGCCTTGGGTCAATGGAGGGTGGTATATATGTTTGGCTGTGGGCAAAAGAGGAGGATGCTGAGCTTGTTCCTGAACTGAACCTACTGAAGAATGTGTTCAGTTCATTGGTTCTGTCCAGGCTTCCATCCTTCTGATCCTCCTTCTGCTTGAAGCCTGTGATCTGTTTCATCCCTGACCACACCTCTCTGATATTGTTCTGTTGGAGCTTGCTCTCCAGCTTCTTCTTGTACACCTCCTTACTGTTTCTTATCTTGACTTTAGTTGCTTCTGTGTGCTCTTCAATAATTCCTTGTCTCACTCCCTGAATGCTCTTTTTTTCTGGTTTAGCAGTTCCTTCAGGTCAGTGGTAATCCAGGGTTTGTTATTGGGGAAGCATCTCACTTTTCTGTGAGGATGGTGTTGTTTACACAGAAGTTTATATAGTCGGTCACACACTCAGTCATGGCATTGATGTCCTCTCCATGGGGCTGGCACAGTGCATCCCAGTCTGTAGCGTCAAAACAACCCCGCAGGGCTTCTTCAGCTTCCATTGACCATTTTCTCACTGTTCTCTTTATTGCAGGTTGCCTCTGAACAAGGGGTTTATATTTTGAGCAGAGATACACAATATTGTGATCTGATTTGCCAAGAGGGGGTCTTGCTTTAGCGATGTATGAATCCTTGACATTTGCATAAAATAAGTCCAGGGTTTTGTTTTCTCTGGTAGAGCAGCTGACAAACTGTTCGAATGTCGGAAGTGTAGCAGAGAGAGAGGCATGAGTAAAATCCCATGATATTGCAACAAACGCACTAGGGTGTTGTGTTTGTAGCTTAGCAACCTAGGAGCTGATGACATCACACGCAGTCTCGGCAACAGCATTGGGTTGAAAGTAAACAGTTGCCAAAATAACACTGGTGAACTCTCTTGGCAAATAATATGGACGACAACTTAGGGTTAACAGTTCAATATCTGGATTGCAGAGACGACAGTTCACAGTAACATGTCCAGGATTACACCATCTGTTGTTCACAAGCACTGCCAACCCACCTCCTTTCCTTTTGCCACTCCTCTTTAAATCTCTATCTGCTCAGATGGTCAGAAAGCCTGGCAAGGAAAACCACCACTAAGGTGCATTCACACCAGCCCTGTTTAGTCTGCTTTAATCAAACTCTAGCTTGTTTTCCTAGAAAGTCTGGTTCGTTTGGGGAGGTGTGAATGCACCATTGAACTCTGTCACGGAACAAAAAGGCGAACTCTGGCCTGGGCTAAAACCTAGGTCTTGGTCCGGTAGAAGAGAACTCCAGTGCAGTTCGAGTGCAGCGTGAATGTAAACAGACAGGGCCCCGCTCCGCAGGGCAAACAAACACACATTTCTCTGACCTTGTATGGAGCCGTCAGCTGCCTTGTGTGAAAAACAATATTCTCCGTGGTCTTCTGTCTTATCTGCTCATACTGAGTCCATTTTTGAAAAATGGCAAAATATAACTCCTAAAACTGCTAAAACATGATGCCACGTTTTTGCTTTTATTTCCAGAAGAAGAAGAAGTATCTTCAGAGGGTTTTGTGTTGTTTCTTTCAGTAGTTATTGGTGCAGCACCCCCACATGCGAGCGGGGGAATAGATTGGTTCAACAGGTTGGCTCGACTGCACAGTGCAGTGTGAATGCAAACGCACCAGCTCAAATGTAAATAAAATGTCATGAATATTGGTCCCCAACCGAACCGAGTCTACCGGACTATCAGGTGTGAAAACAACCTAACACATATTAGAAGATGAAGAGCTGGAAAAGAACACACAACCAAAATGGATGGTCTCGTTTCTGTTTTGAAAATTCTGCTTTGCCTGTGACTTTTTCTCCATATATATATTTATTTTATATTTATATATATGTATATATATTGTTGTGAAATAAAGATTGTGTTCTTTGTTGAATTTAACATTCCT
>NC_056502.1:50763241-50769616 GCF_014905685.2 Nematolebias whitei
TGCACCGACCGGGACAGGAGGTGATTCTAGATTACACTGATATGTATGAACCTGTTAAAGGGTTCAGATATGTATTGATGTGTGTTGACGCATTTACAGGGTGGCCAGAAGCCATACCTGTAAGAAGAGAAGACAGCAAAACAGTGGTGAAGTTTCTGATTAACCATTACATCCCCAGACACGGTTTCCCAACAAAAATCAGATCAGACAATGGCACACATTTTAAAAACACAGATCTGCAGGCTGTGGAAAAAATGTTAGGCCTAAAACATGCTTTTGGAACCGTATACCATCCCCAGTCTCAAGGGTAGGTCGAAAGGATGAACCAGAACATAAAACAAAAATTGGGCAAAATCTGTGCACAGACTAAATTGAACTGGGTGGAAGCATAACATATCGTATTAATGACCGTGAGAACTTCTGTTAATAATGGAACTGGCTTTTCTCCCTATGAGTTAAATACAGGTAAACTCTTTCCTGGATCAACCGTATGCTCACTGACCAGTGAGGAGGACCGTACGATGGACCATAAGGTATACAATGATGAGTTAAAAGCATTAGTGTCTAACTTTACTCAGCAGGTCCACCACAAACAGAGCCTGACAGAAAGACCAGAGGAACCTGGTCTCCCCACCGCGGAGTGGGTCTTGCTGAGGGTCATTAAAAGGAAGTGGCAGGAGCCCAGGTGGACGGGCCCCTATCAGGTTACAGAGAGAACGTCCCACACAGTCCGCCTCAGAGGAAAGGGGGACGTTTGGTACCACTGGAGCCAGTGTGCGCCTGTCTCAGAGCCAGGAAGAGCGAGAGAGCTGGCAGAAACCATCTAAAGTCGTATAACTGGACATTCATGTCTTGTAGACCGAAGCAGCCTGGTATAGTTGCGTGCGGGCCCTGAAGGACTTTGTTTGAGTGGGTCACTGGGTGCTGGAATAACCACATTTAGTACAGACACCTAGATATGACAAAAACACGACATCTTAGAGTCTCACACTTCATGAAGAAAACTCAGAGACATAGGAGGAACGGTCTCTGAGCACCCCAGGGTATGCCCTGAGTACTTGTGATTGTAACAATATTGTATGACATGTGTACTAACCATTTTTCTCTTATCTTTTAATTGCAGTCTTGATTTAGAGCGCATCCATTTATTTACTTAGCTTGAAAGTGATAAGTATATTCAGTTTGTAACGTTAAAAAGAAATATCTATGATCAATTATGAGCAGTATATTAACAGAGTGTTATTTTGTATTATTATTGTGGTGGTAGACGTTTATTAACACATATCCCTCAGGATACTGTGGGATTGTGTGCATTAGTACGCTTAGCTGCATCGTTAACCTTGATTGGCCCTCGTTTGGAAGTTTTAAATGACACCTACATCTCTCCCAGTAGGAAGAGACGTTCAATGCATAATTTTGACCCCACTGTGGGCTCTACTACATATATTGATGCCATAGGAATCCCTAGAGGAGTTCCTGTGAGCACAAATTAGCAGATCAGATTGCGACAGGTTTTGAAAATTTACCTGTTGTTTCAGCATATTCTTCCGTTTGATGTCGACCTCTTTTAGATGAGGTCGAAAGGGGGAATTGTTGTGAAATAAAGATTGTGTTCTTTGTTGAATTTAACATTCCTATTCTTATTTTATTTTGAAATTGACCCACTTCCTGTTTTACTTTGAAGAGGCCCCCAAAGATTGAAGTCTGTTCCTGTTTACATAATGTAACAGATGTAAACCACTTCTGATTGGATTAAAACTGGCCAATCATGACAGCAGACTCAGAACGCGCTGAAAAGTTAGTTTTGCTGTGTAAAGAACGCCCTTTTTCACAGAACAAAGGATGTGCAGAGTTTTTCTCTCCTCGTGTGAGTTAGCAGACGGAGGAGTGAGCAGAGAGATGAAGCAGCAGCCAGCAGCAGCCAGCAGCAAAATGAAGCAGAGAGACGGACGTTTTCAGATTCCTCCTTAAACAAGGTTGTATTGTAGAGTTTAAAGGGATGCATCCTGTTTTTAATATGCTAAAATAACGACTGCATTTAACTAACCCACTGTTTATGCTTGTGAATCTGACAACTTTATGACTTCTGAATTCCTTTGCTTATTAAATATTCATAAACATGAAGGTGTGTGTCTTGTATTTAAGTGCGTGTCTTTGAATGACTTCCTGCAGGATTGAAAAGGTAACAGACTCGGGTGGAGAAGTAAATAAAAACACAACAATTTGGAGGTTCCACCGAGATGTGAGAAATAAGTTACCTACTGAGTCCTTCACACTGAATCTACGGCGCCATATAAAGGTAGGTGAGCAGAACCTGTTGATTGCAAAATCTGTAAATTGGACTTACAAATAGGCAAATTTTTGCTCAGTGTGTTTGACTCTAAAGAAATAGTTTTAAATAGAGAAGTACGTCGACTGTAAAATTAAGATAAAGGTAAGATAAAATAAAACCAGCCTCAGGGATAATACTGCGCGTAGTCTGCCAACAGGGAGTCGACGGATTCCCTGGGAGGAGTGAAAGTTCTAGGAAAATAATTCCGCTGTTCAACTCTGTAACTCCATTAGACTAAGTTTACTGTAAGCTTGTTGAACTGGCAGTCAACTTTTAAAACAGTATCAATTAAAGTTCGCTCACAATTGACCGTAGGTGGACGTTCGCGAGGCTGGGTGAGACATTAATTAATTAAATACGACGCACGCACCGAATAGATTAAAATAAAATCAGAACTAATAATTAGATTTATTGAATAAAATAATTTATGATCTGTGGTGAATGGAGAAGTCACGGGTTCACAAATATTGCTGTCTTCTAGGATATTAAAAGGGAAGTCAACACATTTTGTTTTAAAAAAACAACAACAACAACATTTTTAAGGGTGACCATTGTGAATATTTCTGGCATCTGTGACTTGCGTGAATGTTGAAATAAGTGGTCAGTATCTTGTTTGTTTATTTTGTGTATGTGTCTTTGTCAAATATAAGACCACAGTATGAATGTGTAGAAAAAAAGAAGAAAAAAGTTCCAGAATTTTCCAGTGACAATAAAAAAGAGGTGTGTGCTGTGTGTTTGGATTTCCTGAGAGAATGGACACTGAGGGGCAACAGCGTCTCAGGTTACAAAAGTGTGAGAAGGAAAGTTTTAAACCAGTAAAGGAGCAAGTTGAAATTGTGGGAAAAAATTAAAGAATGCTCGAGAGATGAGGATAAGTTTGACAAGAGAGAGAGGCAAACGCCTTGCAGGAAAGTAGATACAGAAAGTTAATGAGGGAGGTTATAAATGAAAGAAAAGAGTGAGGAAGTGGGTAGTTCAGCTCCCATCCTTATAACTCAAGCGGTAATCAGTCAGCACATCCCCCAACAGGAATGTACCCCATATATCACATAACAGATGTGATGTTACAGGTGGGGGAGGTTACTGACACCCCTTCGCAGCTGAGGGGGGAAGTCACCCATCCCAGTTAAAACAAAACCCCTTGTGAATTTTTTTCTTCTCTGCAGTGGGAAGATGAGTTTAATTAGGCCCACAAAACATAGACGGTAGCATTTAACTGCATACAGCATCCATCTGAGTTTTTGATCAGGACTCTTGGGTGCCGGGGGCCGGATCAGATACAAATGTGTTCAGGTGGGTGCTGACGTTGGGTCTGTGAAACTGACAACAACAAAGAACTTTTCAGCCAAGTAACGTGACTTTTCAAAGATCTAACAGTCCAAGAGCAAACTGAACTAACTGTCCAGAGGGGGTCCTGGAGTTCGTACACAGCGAGAACAAAGTCAAGTCTTGCTGTATGCTGAGATATGAACTGCTGCACAAAGCTGAACTGGTCTCCAGACAGACGGTGCTGAGTCTGAAAGGCTGAAAGAAGAACTGGTGGTCACTCTGTCCAGGGTCACTAACATCAATTGCAGCCTGACGGAGGTGTCAGCCCCACATTTGGTCTGTGAGGGTCATTTAGGCACTTTGGGGGTTGTGATCAAAAACTGCAGCTGGCTTTGATAATGATCACTCACATAAACTCATTTTAAAACAGATGGTATGCAAACAACACAAGCACATGATTGTGTGCAAAAAGTGTACATGGAGGAACGCATTAGACCTGATTTATAGACTGAACTCATACCACATTCAAATGTACTTTACACAGATGGTTGCTGCTTCAGGTTTGAGGATGGGTTTTTGAGATCAGGATTTGCTGTGGTACAGCAGAATGGTGATGAGTACGAGGTACTGAGCTCAGGGCAGCTAGAAGGTCATCAGTCAGCTCAAAAAGCTGAAATTCAGGCAGTCGGTGTAGGCTTATGGTGTAGTTCATGTACAGTTATAACTCATTAAGGATTTAGCTGACAGTTTGATGTGGCCAGCAAAAGTGGCGGTTGTGAAGTGTAAAGGTCATGATGTTACACAATCAGACACAGCGGAAGGAAACAGGCAAGCTGACAGGGCAGCCAAGAGTACAGATGGTGACAGTGGAAGAGGAATGTCAGAAAGTGAATCGATGGGATGAGAAGAATGTAGCAGAGGAAAAGACATTATGGTTTAACAGAGGAGGTCAGAAAAAAAAAGGAGTTTAAAGTATGGATAGGACCGAATTAGAAGTGGATCTTGCCTATGACTTTAAAACAGGCAGTATATCAGGAAGCACATGGATTAACACACGTGGGATGCAGACAATGTTAAGAAATCTTTAACAATGGTGACACCCTCATCTAAAAAATATGGTAACAGCATATGTTGACACCTGTACTGTTTGTTTAAAGTACAACATTCGGCCTACAGTAAAACCTGAACGAGGTTCTTTTCCTCTCTTGCACCGACCGGGACAGGAGGTGATTCTAGATTACACTGATATGTATGAACCTGTTAAAGGGTTCAGATATGTATTGATGTGTGTTGACGCATTTACAGGGTGGCCAGAAGCCATACCTGTAAGAAGAGAAGACAGCAAAACAGTGGTGAAGTTTCTGATTAACCATTACATCCCCAGACACGGTTTCCCAACAAAAATCAGATCAGACAATGGCACACATTTTAAAAACACAGATCTGCAGGCTGTGGAAAAAATGTTAGGCCTAAAACATGCTTTTGGAACCGTATACCATCCCCAGTCTCAAGGGTAGGTCGAAAGGATGAACCAGAACATAAAACAAAAATTGGGCAAAATCTGTGCACAGACTAAATTGAACTGGGTGGAAGCATAACATATCGTATTAATGACCGTGAGAACTTCTGTTAATAATGGAACTGGCTTTTCTCCCTATGAGTTAAATACAGGTAAACTCTTTCCTGGATCAACCGTATGCTCACTGACCAGTGAGGAGGACCGTACGATGGACCATAAGGTATACAATGATGAGTTAAAAGCATTAGTGTCTAACTTTACTCAGCAGGTCCACCACAAACAGAGCCTGACAGAAAGACCAGAGGAACCTGGTCTCCCCACCGCGGAGTGGGTCTTGCTGAGGGTCATTAAAAGGAAGTGGCAGGAGCCCAGGTGGACGGGCCCCTATCAGGTTACAGAGAGAACGTCCCACACAGTCCGCCTCAGAGGAAAGG
This sequence comes from Nematolebias whitei, assembly GCF_014905685.2. NCBI lineage: Eukaryota > Metazoa > Chordata > Actinopteri > Cyprinodontiformes > Rivulidae > Nematolebias > Nematolebias whitei. Next base: position 50,768,796 of record NC_056502.1, read on the forward strand.
GGGACGTTTGGTACCACTGGAGCCAGTGTGCGCCTGTCTCAGAGCCAGGAAGAGCGAGAGAGCTGGCAGAAACCATCTAAAGTCGTATAACTGGACATTCATGTCTTGTAGACCGAAGCAGCCTGGTATAGTTGCGTGCGGGCCCTGAAGGACTTTGTTTGAGTGGGTCACTGGGTGCTGGAATAACCACATTTAGTACAGACACCTAGATATGACAAAAACACGACATCTTAGAGTCTCACACTTCATGAAGAAAACTCAGAGACATAGGAGGAACGGTCTCTGAGCACCCCAGGGTATGCCCTGAGTACTTGTGATTGTAACAATATTGTATGACATGTGTACTAACCATTTTTCTCTTATCTTTTAATTGCAGTCTTGATTTAGAGCGCATCCATTTATTTACTTAGCTTGAAAGTGATAAGTATATTCAGTTTGTAACGTTAAAAAGAAATATCTATGATCAATTATGAGCAGTATATTAACAGAGTGTTATTTTGTATTATTATTGTGGTGGTAGACGTTTATTAACACATATCCCTCAGGATACTGTGGGATTGTGTGCATTAGTACGCTTAGCTGCATCGTTAACCTTGATTGGCCCTCGTTTGGAAGTTTTAAATGACACCTACATCTCTCCCAGTAGGAAGAGACGTTCAATGCATAATTTTGACCCCACTGTGGGCTCTACTACATATATTGATGCCATAGGAATCCCTAGAGGAGTTCCTGTGAGCACAAATTAGCAGATCAGATTGCGACAGGTTTTGAAAATTTACCTGTTGTTTCAGCATATTCTTCCGTTTGATGTCGACCTCTTT
>NC_056502.1:50769716-50776668 GCF_014905685.2 Nematolebias whitei
TGTTGTGGATAGAATACCACGTCGTGTTCAAAACGGCGGAGGCGTCGCCCTTCGTATAAAAGATTTATTTGACACAACATGGGTTACAGATATTCAGAGACAAACAGTTACATTAATAAGATATATGCATATAAATGGAGCATTAAGAACAAACCGCCTCGTGCGTGCCTCCCTGAAAATGCTCAGTGCGCGTGCGTCATTCCCGGCCTTTTATCCCCGTTTGAGAAGGCTAGCTTCCTGATTGGTTCAGCTTCTGTCGCTATGGTTACGACGTAGCCCGCCCCCTCAAGGACGTTACGTCTATATTTCAGATAAGTTTTGGTCCACTGAAATCGGCTTTTGTTTAAAGTTTAACTTGCTATTATACTTTAGGGATACAAAATGATTCGTGTCTAAATTGTTTATGCGTAATAATTAATAACTATTAATTATTACCTACCTCCTGGGTGTTACTTCAATATCTGTTGGAGGTCTGGTGATTCTGTTTTTAAGGCAGATTCATCTTAGTTTCTGTGTCTGCGTTTAAAACCGTTAACACTGTTTGTTTAACGTGATTATACCTTAGTGATAACACTGATTTGAAATAGTTGTTTATTTCTAGGAATAATTATATTATCTAACTTATGTTCGTGGTTTTATTTGGATCATGGTTATACTCTTAATTTGATTTTACTTAGTCAACCTATAGTCTAAATTAAAGAGCTGTTCTAGCTTTATTTATCTTAATCAGTCTGCTCTCTGGCCTGATTTGATTGCTTGTAATTTATCAAATGTGAACTTGTAAAATTATCTTTAGCTACTATGAGATTATATTTAAAGGTCAACTAGTTAGAATTAGCAAACACTTTCTATAAACATAGTTCAACCTTAGAAGAAAGACACACACACACTTTATATGACATGACATTTGAGTGCTTGATAGGAATTATAAAAAGGTATAAAATATTAAATCCAACATTCCCTCTTTTGAACTCCCATATTCATGGGAGTTCACCCTCTTTATGGATTTATTTATCAATATGGATGTGACGCAAACTTACTGCACCCCCCAGGGGTCCTGGACCAGACCCCTGATCCAACACCTGTGAAAAGTACCACACACATAAACCTTTATAAAAATACAAAAAAGCAGCAACACCCCTCCTAGAGAAAGATAAATAAGTGAAACTATTTTAAACCACCTTTAAAATACGTCGTGGTATTTTAGAATGATTAAATGCCTAATTGAATGGAGTAAAATATTTGAATATTTAAGTTACTGAATATTTAAGTTAATAGTCAAGTTAAGTTTATAGTCAAGTTAAATGTATAGTTAAGTTCCAATTGAATCCACAACCCTTCTCTGGTTGTTTTTCAGAATGACTGAAAGGTACAAAACACTCATTAAACAGGAAAAGCCAACACCCTTAATTTAAACATTTCTATCTAGCAGGTCTTCGGTTCTTGAGCTTGCGGTGGGAGCCCTTGTTCGTCCACAAGGGTCCTTTGGTGCTCAGCGGGATTCGGCCCGCAGAGTTATCTTCATGTAAAGTCCTCAGAACCGTATCAGTTTGATTAAACATTCTAAATGACGTGTGTGTATTGGGACAAAACTAAAATCAGTTTGACGCGTCTTCTGTTCTTCACGGTCAGGGCTGGTAATCTTCCGTCCTTACCCGATCCACCCGACCGACTTCAGGCAGAGCGGAGACTTCTTCTCCGATGTTTGCTACTGCCTTTTTCCAACCAGAACAAAGGGGCAAAGAATGAGCTCCCACGAAGGTCCTGTCACCTCCTCCAGGTGTAGTGGGGAGCTGTCTTCAGATCATCCTCCATGTGGACCAGCGATCGATTCCTCTCCTCTGCAGGGATGCCCTGGTGGGGTCGTACAGGTGCCACTCTCCTTCTGGGGACCGATGACATATGATGTTCTGTCCACCACCTGGTGGGGTCTTGTCCTGTCCCTCTTTTCAGCAGGACTCAGTCTGATGTGAGTTTGTCTCCTCGGTCAGAGTTCCTCCCTCCTGATGAGAAAAGCTGGACACGAAAGCTCGCGAATTGGTAAACACCCTGCATGGCCTTTTGATTATTCTATCTGTGGGATCCATGACCTGGGCCTGGAAAAACTGACTGTGGTTACTTCTGTAGTGAATAAAACCTATTTTCTGAATTATTGGGCACCCTGATGGTTATTATTGCTACTGATAGGTGTATTATTAAACTGTAATGTTATCCTAAAACAGAATTAGTAAAACTAAAATAAAATGCTATTCTTACATGCATCTGTTCACTTGAAGCTGAATTGTGTTACATACTGGACTTCTCCAGGTATACCTGTGTGCTCTCATCCCATCTGTCACCCTTACAAGCCTTCGTCGTCAACCGGTCTACCTACAATTAAAATTAAACATACACAATACAATAACAATAATAATCATCCACGCCGGCCCCTCTTCCTGGAGCCTGTGGAAGAAACTTCATTAAATCGCTTGCGCCAACAGCATCAATCAAAATACAATATAAACTTAAAAGTTTAACCAACTGACATACAACACTGTGAGAGAAAAAAGTATATAATCTTCCATCCAGGTACCTGTCTGTGCTAGAGAAGGGAAGAAATAGCAAGGAAGAAACAGAGAGAAAGGGGAAAAAATAAAAGAGAAAGAGAACGAGGAAAAAATGGTTAAAATCCTTTGTTCATGAAACCTTTTCTTATTCGCCCAATTGAACTATAAGTCAAGTCCAGTCCAGTCAAGTCAGTTGTGTTTAAAATTATCAAACCACCCCATTTCCCTTTAACATTTGCTCAAATCCACCTCAGGCTAGGGGCGTCCCCCTTTCTGGAATCTGTACACATTACAACAAAGAGAAAGAGATACTTCTGTTAAACTGATATACATATATACAAGTGCAATGTCGTTATGTAGGTTTCTGATTTATTCATTTCCCAATGTCAATGTGATTACCCTACCTGATATGATCTTTTAATCGCCTCAGAAGAAGTTATTTTTGTATAATTTGTAATGATCTATGAACTGCTTCCTGCTCAGAGCTGCCTACACACCTCCCCCCTTTTTGAAACGGCATTGTTTCAAATCTGAAGCATTACAGTCTGCAATCCACTAACACTCAGATTGAGTATTAGTTACAGAACTAAAAATATGGTGTAGTTTTAAACTTCCCACTACTGTTATTCAACCCAGGTTTTGCAAACAATTACCCAACCACAACCCAAGCTCTCCTATAAATTAGTAAAAGTTAATCATTAAATAAATTTCTTCTCTTGTATCAAACCAGACCCACCAAAATTAGCCCCTTCAAGGCAAATACAATCATCCAGTGTTATTTTAGAAAACATTAGTGAACTTCATCCAAATCAGGTCTCAGGTTTCTCCTGAATGAGACTTCCTGACCTGTATAAACGGAAAGCTAAAATCAATATTTTGTTCAGGGGTGTGGAGCATTTGAGGTAATAAAACAATTTCCATCTCAGAGCAGTTGGAGCAGGTCGAATCGTCTAGCACTCCCACCTCTGTACGTCTGTGTCCTGTTGTGTCACCTGTTTTAAAATGAGTCTATGTGAATGATTATTATCAAAGCCAGCTGCAGTTTTTGATCACGACCCCAAAGTGCTTAGATGACCATCACAGACCAAAATGTGGGGTTGACACCTCCGTCCGGCTGCAGTTGATGTTAGTGACCTTGGGCAGAGTGACCACCAGTTCTTCGTTCAGCCTTTATGTCCCCAGATTCGTCTCCGTCTGTTTGGAGACCAGCTCAGCTTTGTGCAGCAGTTCATATCTCAGCATACAGCAAGTCTTGACTGGATGTTCTTGCTGTGTACAAACTCCATCACCCCCCCTGGACAGTTAGTTCAGTTTGCTCTTGGACTGTTAGATCTTTGAAAAGTCACGTTACTTGGCTGAAAAGTTCTTTGTTGTTTTGTCAGTTGTGCTCGACTGACAACTTATTTGAACCGTCCCATTGCGTCCCATTGGTCAGTTTCACAGACCCAACGTCAGCGCCCACCTGAACACATCTGTATCCGATCCGGCCCCCGGCACTCGAGAGTCCTGATCAAAACTCAGATGGATGCTGTATGCAGTTAAATGCTACCTTCCATGTTTTGTGGGTGTAATTAGACTCATCTTCCCACTCCAAAGTTCTGTCATCTCCAGCTGCAGAGAAGAAAAAAATAATCAAATTATTAAAACCAGATTCAACATTCATCTGTCATCCACATTAATCGTTAGTTAGCAAGTTTTATTCTGGGACCACAGCGTTTACCCCAACGGAGTCATTCTGGTGTTCTGGATTGTACAATAGACGTTTTAACCGCTCAATTACACAAGAGTGAAAGCTTTAATTAAACACTGCACAAGCCAATTCTTTACGCCTACTGCATAAAATATTCCCCTCCAAACAATGTCCTCCATCTTGTAGAGTATGTGTGTTGACACATCACCTGACAGTGAAGTCCACTCCCAGGGCCACATTATCGTCCAGACCTTGTAAATTTAGGCAGCATGTTAATATGTAATCACTTATTGTTATATAACCAATCTGCAAATCATCTCTTCTCATAACTATGCTTTCCCACTGTATCACAAACAAGATACTTTTAATACAAATCAATTAAGACTATGTATACCCTTCAAGACATCACAGAGTCCATTATCACTGCACAAAAACGTGTACATGCCCTTTGTTCACAAAGTACAACTTCTTAAACTCACCATGTACACCTCTCTGTTGTCCTTTTGCACTCCCAGGACCTGTGTGAAGTCTCAAATAATAAAGTTAAAATCATGGCGTTTACCCACTAGAATTGTCGTCGTCCCCTAAATAACCTAGTCCCTGCAGCTCTTAGAAGGAAACAGCTCCTAAATGCTAAACATTTCCAATACGTGATCAACTCATGTGGACTGATTACTTAAACTGAAGTTTTTCAATTCGAGTACAATTAAGATTGATTTATTTAACCCAAGTATTTACAATTTGAGTTTAGTTATGGCTGTATAATTTAATCTAATTTTTTCAATTTGAGTTTAGTTTCCTAACGTATTTAACTTTTTCAATTTGAGTCCGGCAAGGTATTGTTTGACCAGAATAAAATTCTATATTTTACAAGTGTCAAGGATTTTGTCCATTACTCATTTTATTCTGTTGTTTCGCAGTTGAGTTTAAAACCTGAGTTTATTGTCAATTCCAAGAAGAAAGTTAATCTAATTTGTTCAGGACCACCAAGGCCACCCCTACAATATTTCTCTTCCACTCGTTCGCTTTGACATCTCAACCCTCTACTGTCTAAGCTGACTCCAAGATGATTCAACCTTCTCCAGCTGACTCACTCTGACTCCATCTCCTGGTTAATTACAGCTCGTACACGTGATGTCCTTTCTTACCTTGAGATTCAAACCATTCTCTGTTTCAGAGTTCACTGCCTCCTTCCTATCATACAGAAAATTGTTTCGTTTAACCTTGTGTCTGCTCCCATCTCCGTTTCTGTCTGGCCTCCGACGGCTATCAGCAAATATTTGAAAGATCTTCAGCTATCCCTGTTCCCATATCAGATATCATTTAGCTGTGACACGCCAATCAGCTATATTTTTAAATTAATCCAACTTGTACAGCCTAAATCATTAAAAATCAAGCTCTACCCCCTTAATTTGGGTACATAAAGCTCATTTCCGCTTGTTTAAGCTAGTGGCCCCCTGATCTAAAACTAATTACCTCCTGTTCATTTTGATACTCCCTATAAGTTATGCAATTTGCCTCTGATATGATCCTATAGATTTTCCACAGGCTTCACCTGTACCACATTCATGAGTACCACACCTGATAACAACATTCACACACCCAGGCATTCAAATATGTTATTGTCCTTCACTCCTGGCCTTAGCCTTAATAAAACAAACACCAGTCTGGTACGGAACAACCCAGCGGCCAGACCCGTCCTTGCCTCACAGCAGCGCCCCCTTCCGGTCAGGCTACGGAAGCACCGATCACACAAGACACCTCTGACGCAGAAACGAAGACAAAACAAAACACGCGTAAGCCTTCACCTCGTGTGTGGAACAAAGAAACGCTCCCTTCCCCCACACGAGTGCTTTACCACACACACAGGCTCCAAGCAGACTTTCTCCGACACACAGAAAAAAGAGAAAAGTAACCCTGAGCTTCCGCCCACATACTCTCTCTTTTTTTTTTCTATGTCTCTCCCAACGCGTCCCCCCTGAAGCGTTCACACGACATACAAAACACGGCTCAAACAAAGTTATTACAACGTCCTAACACTAATGCGATCCCCGATCACATGAAATTTGGTAAACACTATGCTATTTCACTCATTTTCTCTCAAAGCTAAAGTAAAAATGGAGTCCAGTTTAGGCGGCAGTCAACACTGGCCAGAGGAGGCCCGACCCTCAGCCCTCACAGACGTTTGTGAAACGCTATAGACCTAAGTCTCGTCAGACTAAAGTTTTGGATGGCAAATCCCGCTGAATTTTGAGAGAAAACGTTGTCACCCACGTGACTTCCGGTAGGCCTTCCGCCGTCCACCGGCACAAGTCCACAAAACTTGTGAAAACTACCTAAAAATGACTAAGTAAGCATTCAGCGCTAAAACCGTCTGAATATCCTAACCCACCTCGTCAGAATTAACACGAATCACTGGAAGTTAGCTTAAATAAAACCATCTTTATTTTCCGGAGATGGCCGCATGCACACGAACAGAGGAAGTTGAATTTAGTCTTAATTTAGTTTATCGCCGAAAAGCCAGAAACTCCGGACCTTAAGGTCCAAACAGTTAACCAGCTTACCTGAAAGTAATGGGCCCAGTTCCTCTCTCTGTGTGCACCGCAAGCCACCTCGATCCAATTCAGTGTAGGCCGCATCACCTCGCCGCACGTCGGGTGTCACCATTTTGTTGTGGATAGAATACCACGTCGTGTTCAAAACGGCGGAGGCGTCG
>NC_056502.1:50776768-50786324 GCF_014905685.2 Nematolebias whitei
GCAGAGGGTTTTGTCAAGCTTTGGGGGCAACTACCAGTCTCACGTTTGGATACCACCCTCAATCCAACAGCCAAACAAATGTTGCAACCAGGAACTGGAAACAGTCCTGAGGTGCGTTATTAACATCAACCCCTCATCCTGGAGCCAACATCTGCCTTGGATTGAGTATGCCCACAACTCGCAAACCTCTGCAGCCACTGGAAAATCTCCTTTCGAGGTCACGATGGGTTTCGCTCCTCCACTGTTCCCTTTACAAGAGCCTGATGTGGGCATCCCCTCCGTCCACCTTCACATCAGACGTTGCTGTAAGATGTGGCGTCAGACAAGATCAGCCCTGTCCAGATCTTTGGAACAGAACAAACGATTCGCAGACAGACATCGATCCAAGGCTCTGGAGTACAAAGTCGGCAAAAAGGTATGGCTTTCTACAAAGAATATAACTTTGAAAGATACCCACAGGAAACTCTCCCCAAGGATCATCGGACCGTTTCCTGTGGTGAAGGTGGTCAACCGGTCAGTGGTGCGTCTACAACTTCCACCATCCATGAAGATACACCCTACCTTCCATGTGTCTCACATTAAACCGGTAACCACCAGCCCTCTACACCCTCCGACCAACCTCCCTCCACCCCCCGTCTTATAGACAACGAACCAGCCTTCTCGGTCCGACGCCTTTTGGATTGTGGTTGGGGAGTCCAGTACCTGGTGGATTGGGAGGGCTACGGTCCGGAGGAGCGATCTTGGGTTCCTAGATATCCTGGACCCTGGACTTGTCTCGTCCTTCTTTAAAGCTCACCCAGAGAAGAGACTTAGATCATCGAGAGGCGATTCTTGGGGTGGGGGTGGGGGGGTGGACAGTGGGATTCCTGGGTTTTGCCTGTCACTCAGGTTGTTTTCACACCTGATAGTCTGGTAGAGACAGTTCGGTTGGGGACAAATATTCATAACATTTTGTTTACATTTGAGCTGGTGCATTTGCATTCACACTGCACTGTGCAGTCGAGCCAACCTGTTGAACCAACCTGTTCCCCCAATTGCCTGTGGGGGCGCTGCACCAAGAACTACTGAAAGAAATGACACAAAAACCTCTGAAGACACTTCTTCTTCTGTAAATAAAAACAAAAACGGAGTGGCATCAAGTTTTAGCAGTTTTAGGAGTTATATTTTGTCATTTTTCAAAAATGGACTCAGCATGAGCAGAAGATGAGGCAGAAGACCATGAAGAATGTTGTTTTTCACACAAGGCAGCTGAGGGCTCCATATAAGATACGAGAAATGCATATTTATTTGCCCTGCGCTGTACTCCACTTCTTGCTTGTGGAGCGGGGCCCAGTCTGAATATATTCACATTGTACTCAAACTGCGCTGGAGTTCTCGTCTACCGGACCGAGACCTAGGTTTTAGCCCGGGCCAGAGTTCGCCTTTTTGTTCCATGACAGAGTTTGATGGTGCGTTCACACCTCCCCAAATGAACCAGACTTCCTAGGAAAACGAGCTAGAGTTCGATTAAAGCAGACTAAACAGGGCTGGTGTGAATGCACCCTCACTCTTCCTTCCACAGCTAATTAACGTCAATTCTCTCCACCTGTTGCTGCTCTGAGGAGGACTGCCTGATGGTGTATTTAAGCTCCTGCCAGACACCTCTTCAGTGCTGGGACATCATCTACCAAATGGAGCTTCCACGGCCTGCCTCTTCAAGTCCTCCCTAGGACCTCATCTCTCCACTGGGCTCCACCTGTGGATCAACAGTGTCCCTTCAACAACCATCTTCAAACAAATCTCAACTGGGTCAACCTGCTCCTCTCTCCACCGTCAATTATCTCCAAGCCAGATCCTCTGCAAAACCCAGGACCTCTCGTCTCCTTCTCGGCCTTCACCTAAAAACACAAACAGTAAGGAGTTATTCTCTTTCTCAAGGATGCAATATTCTAAATACAAACAGAACCCATACTCACCTTGTCCTCTTTTCCCTTATAGCTGCGATGACAGTCACCTGTAAATAAAGTTCACTTACCTTTTGTAATCCTGACTGTCTTTACTGAATCAGTCTGCTTACTTGGAGGTCAACGTTGATACAAACCAGATAAAAAATAAGTTATTTTAAATTATTTAGCACCTGCTACACAGGCAAACAGGTCTGAGTGCAGCTCACAGCTTCAGAGAAGTCCCTCCTGTAGTGTGTCATATCTCCATTCTACAGCAGAGAAGTGGGCATGGCCAAGATCGCTGGCAGGTGGGAAAGAGCAGCCGATGCAGAGAGAGGGAAATCACATGCTGTGCTCCTTTTGAGTGTTTAGAGTTTAGAAACATTCTGTAGAATATTGCAAGAGTGTGGGAAAGGTTTAAAACACCTTCTCAGATATATATATATATATATATATATATATATATATATATATATACAAACCAGATTCCCAAAAAGTTTGGACACTAAACAAATTGTGAATAAAAACTGAATGCAATGATGTGGAGGTGCAAACATCTAATATTTTATTCAGAATAGAACACAAATCACAGATCAAAAGTTTAAACTGAGAGAATGTATCATTTTAAGGAAAAAATGTGTTGTTTCCAAATTTCATGGCGTCAACAATCCCAAAAAAGTTGGGACAAGTCCATTTTTGTTAGGAGTGCGCGGGGAACCCAGATGATATGAGACCCAGAACGAGGCAGACACAGGGGAAATACAAAAGAACAGTGTTTATTATTTACAGTGAGTTAAATGACATCCACAGGCTGCTTCTCTGAGGCTCCTGGAAAGAGGGACGACAGGTTATTAGCTGTCCAACGGGGAAGGCCAAAGTTGTTTGATTAATGAGCGTTTGTCCTTACAGTCCAACCCAAAGGGGAGAGCTGGTCCTTCAGTCCAAGGAGAGCGAGCAGCAGAGGGGAATCCAACGAGAGTCCAAAAGGGGAACGAGGAAGGCTGGCACTGGAGGCAAAGAGGCACGAGGAATACCTGAGAGGCCAAGGGATCCAAATCAGGTCACGAGGGAATCCAAAGAGCACGAGGAACCAGGAAACTGGAAAAAAGAGCAAAAGGTGAACAAATTCTTTTCACCAAGACATTTGCCTCACAACAGTACTATACCATAAGAGGTGATATGCTCCAGCGTTGAATCACACCGGACTGCAGCCTTAAGTAGATGGAGAGGCTCATCAGGCTGATGGCCGCCAGGTGTTGGTAATCAGCGGCCATCAGCAAGGCAGGCTGCAGGCAGTGGGACCCTTACAATTTTTACCACTCTGTGGCATACCCCCTTCTTCTTACAACACTCAAGGGGACAGAGGAGACCAGTTTCTCAAGTTTAGAAATAGGAATGCTCTCCCATTCATGTCTAATACAGGCCTCTAACTGTTCAATCATCTTCGGCCTTCTTTGTCACACCTTCCTCTTTATGATGCGCCAAATGTTCTCTATAGGTGAAAGATCTGGACTGCAGGCTGGCCATTTCAGTACCCGGATCCTTCTCCTGGCTGGCCATTTCAGTACCCGGATCCTTCTCCTACGTAGCCATGATGTTGTGATTGCTGCAGAATGTTGTCTGGCATTATCGTGTTGAAAAATGCAGGGTCTTCCCTGAAAGAGATGGCGTCTAAATGGGAGCATATGTTGTTCTAGAACCTGAACATAGTTCTCTGCATTAATGATGCCTTTCCAGACACGCAAGCTGCCCATGCCACAAGCGCTCATGCAACCCCATAACATCAGTGATGCAGGTTTCTGAACGGAGCATTGATAACAACTTGGGCTATCCTTGTCCTCTCTGGTCCAGATGACATGGAGTTCCAGTGTCCCATAAAGAACTTCAAATCGTGACTCATCTGACCACAGAACAGTCTTCCATTTTGCCACACTCCATTTTAAATGACCCCTGGCCCAGTGCAAATGTCTGAGCTTGTGGAGCTTGCTTAGAAATGGCTTCCTCTTTGCACTGTAGAGTTTCAGCTGGCAACGGCGGATGGCACGGTGGATTGTGTTCACTGACAATGCTTTTTGGAAGTATTCCTGAGCCCATTCTGTTATTTCCTTGAGAGTGGCATTCCTGTTTGAGGTGCAGTGACGTTTAAGGGCCCGGAGAGCACGAGCATCCAGTAGAGTTTTACGGCCTTGACCCTTACGCACAGTGATTGTTCCTGATTCTCTGAATCCTTTGATGATATTATGCACGGTTGATGATGATAACCTAAAAGTCTTTGCTATTTTACGCTGGGTAACACCATTCTGGTATTGCTGCACTATCTTTCTGCGTAACAATGGTGGAATTGGTGATCCTCTTACCATCTTTGCTTCTGAGAGACACTGACACTCTGAGAAGCTCTTTTTATACCCAATCATGTTGTCAATTGACCTAATTAATGTTAATTGGTCTTCCAGCTGTTCACTATATGTTCAATTTCCTTTTTCCAGCCACTTATTGCTACTTGTCCCAACTTTTTTGGGATTTGTTGACAATGAAATTTTGAATCACCATATTTTTCCTTTAAAATGTTACATTTACTCAGATTAAACTTTTGATCTGTCATCTTTGTTATATTACGAATAAAATATTGACATTTGCCATCTCCATATTATTGCATTCAATTATTCACAATTTGTTTAGTGTCCCAACTTTTTTGGAATCCGGTTTGTAAAATCTATATGTCAAAACATTTCCATGTTCTGATGTGATTAATAATTTCTCTTTTTACTTTCTTCTTATGTCCATCTTTCACAGCAGCAGCTCACCTAACAAGCATGGCACAGTCATCAAGACTTTGTCACTGCAGTGTGCCATGTTGTTCCAATAATAAACAAATACACTGTATTTGAGTTTCCCCTTTGAGAAAAACTGTTATATATCTTCACCTCAGAACTGTCAAGGCAGTAATGAGTAATTAATAGGAGAAATGATGTAATACAAAAGATAATTAATAAGTGAACAGGAAATAGATAGGTGGATAATTAATGTCTATTAAGGTTTATACTTTCTTTCCCCTTAAAGAGCAAGAGCGGTAATCATGTTCATAGATGCTCTCTCTTGAGGTCACTATCAGAGTTCTTCTGATAAGGATGGGAAATCAGTCAATGTCCTCCGGTGATATCCATAAACATTCTCGAGGTATGTTGAGGAAGGGCCAAGAAAAACGTCTATGAGAATCCAAGAGTCCTGAAATGATGACACAAAGTTTATTCAGCTGGTTCCATCTGGTTATCAGTTGGAAATTCATCAGGGAGGGGGTGGTGAGCGTCAGATCAAACATACTCCAGGCAAATTCAGATAAGGTGGCCTTCAAGGCCAGCCAAGGGGAGCCAACTTAGATAAACACACAGTTGTTTTGGGGACAGCTAAAACTTAATGACATCTACCTTTAGTCTGTGTTGGTCGACTCGGTTCTGAAATGTCCAAAATACAGTACATGGCCACACCGATGGAACGGGACTGAATAAAATCCCCAAGATCTGATCCATTCAGCCAAAAGCATTTGAGTCTGGGTACTCGAGACACGAACCAAGCCATCATAAAGGCAAGCAGCGTGATCGGGTCCAAATTTGCTGCCGACGACTTCCTTGATTGTAGAAAAAAACAGCAACCAGCCAAATCCAAAAAGCAGGAACCATTTATCATAAATCAAATTAAATATGTGTCCATAAAATCCACAGATGGCAGCAGAGATAGACACATCATCAAGTCTTCCAGTCGATGAGATATCCAGCTGCGTGTGTGCCAACAGGGCAATTCGACTCGCCTAAAGCCTGTCTTCTCTTCGAAAAAATGTTGGAAATTGAGTTGAGGGACCAACTGATCAAAACAAGTCCATAATTATGGTTTGGAGGATATGCAAGAGAGGCTCACAAGCAGTTTCACAGACAGACAGAGTAGCAAATCAAAGCAGAGAGGGAGGGGGAGAAGCATCCGATCTCGGCGAGTGCAAGTGGTGGAGTGATGCTAAGCACATGCTAAGCTTGTTGCTTATGCAGGCCATCAGCAACAGGTAAAATTATGTTGACATGTCAGTATAAAGAAAAAAGTATGATCTAGAATTTGAGGTCTTAAAGAATAATGCACCTGCAATTCTTGGAGGAGAGTCAAGTGAAAAAATGGGACTTGTTAGGAGACTACATGCACTTGAAAAACAGGATGACATAATGAGTGAATATGAGGAGTTATTTTCTGGATTAGGCTGCATGCCAGGAATGTACCACATTCAGACAAATCCAGACATTGCTCCAGTGGTTCATGCTCCCAGAAAAGGTCCCGTTGCTCTCAAAGACAAAATAGAAGCAGAACTAAAAAGAATGGAAAGTGTGGGTGTGATTAAACAGACAGAGCCAACAGATTGGGTGAATAGCATGGTTACTGTAACCAAACCCAATAAGGTAAGGATCTGCATTGACCTGCAGGACCTGAATAAAGCCATCAAGAGAGAACATTATCCACTGTGCACAATTGAAGAAGTGGTTGCTGAAATGCTAAATGCCCAATTTTTTTCAGTTTTAGACGCCAACCATGGATTCTGGCAAATCCAGTTAGACGAAGAAAGTTCTCAACTGTGTATGTTTAATACTCCATTTGGGAGATATAGATTTAAAAGACTTCCATTTGGTATATCATCAGCACCTGAAGTGTTCCAAAGGTGCATAGCCAGATATTTAGAAGGGCTTGATAGTGTAGTCAATATAATTGATGACATCTAAACTCTTCTTCCGGGAAGATGGCACAGGTGCTGGTGGCTTGCCGTTCACCTCTGTCTGTTTTGATTGTTTTTTTTCTGTTTTTGTCATTTTTCTTCGGTGGCATCAACTCACTACTTGTTTACGATCGCCAACAACTTTTAAATATAGTTATCTACTGCAAACCCTGCCTTGTTCGACTACTTTGATCAGGGCTCTGGACCCCCAACCCCTCTGCTTGTTGATGTCCCGGTTTACCTGCAGCGTGCGGTGTTTCGGCCCACCCGAAAACATCGCTCCAGGCGCCGTGGAAGACGTACTGGCTCTCTCGTGAGGATTAAAGCCAGCATCAAGCTCTCTGCTGCTTCGTCATCTACTGCTGACCATCAGACGTTAAACTGTTCATCCGGATGCTTCGCTGATCCACTCAACTCCAGCCTGCTACAGGTGGCCAGGCCTGGTACGCGCAGCGGGCGCGCAGCGGGCGCACAGCCGCGGCGGTTTTGGTCATCTCCAGTTGAACTTAACCAACTCTGGACTGTCTGCTGCATCATCTCCTGCCAAGTCCCGCATCCACCATTTTTATTGCCCTCCATATTAACTGTCGAAAACAAGCTTTCTCGCTGACATTTAAAAAAAAATCAAAGTAGGTTAAAACAGTTTAGCGATAGTCCGAAATTGCTACGTTATTGGATGTAATGTCCGGTCACATGACTGGAATTGTAAAAAGATTGAAAACGTACCTTTTTTATTGATTCTCCACCAGGAAACAATGTGAGGAGCTCGTGTGTAGGACGTAACAAAAAGGAGACGGTGAGACGTCTTGATAATTTCCTCCAGCGTCCCAAGTGTAGTGAGTCACGTGGGTACGTGTCACTTGTTGTATGACAAATATATGAAATATATATGCATACAATATTCACGAGTTCTTCATTTTTCTGACTGTGTAATGCCGTGCATTGAATTTAAAGGAATGCGAACGAGAGACGTTATTATCTTTGACCCATCAAATGAATGGAGTCATTTATTTTCAGAATCAAAGTTTAACATCAAACATTTACATTAATTTGGCAAAATATGAAAATAATAACAGACAGTTTCACAAATAATGAACTTCAAATCACTCGGCGGTGATTTGAGGACTTTGCTTCAGATATTTCTAAAAATATCTGTACTGATTTATGAGAGAGAGGTGAGTTTAAGAGGAAATTGAGATTTATCTTACAGAGGAATATGTGAGGGAATTTAATCTGTTTAACCAGAAATTGCACGCTCCGTCAGGTATCTCAGCTTGTCCCAGGTACACTTTAGTCGAAGAAGAAACCGTTACCTTGTTGACGATCGATCACCTCAGTAAGAATCCTTTTCAACTGATATCAGCGTCTCCGTTGAGAACAGCTAAAATCCTTGGAGAGTCGTGCGTGGTTAGCTCAAAACAGAATTATAATCCCAAAACGTCTCTGGATTCTAGTAACTCTGACTCTTCATTGTCAGCAGCTCTCAGACTCTTTCTCCAAAACTCTCCATAACTCTAGTTCTCTTCTGAACTCCTTGAGCACTTTTTCATTCTCGGAATCTTTTCCATTCTATTCTAACATGAACTGGGAAGTTGCCACATTTTATTTGGGTCGACTTCCGGTTCAATTTAGAGCTTTCTGATTCGTGGATGTACCAGAAAGAGGTGTGGTTTTTGACGTAAGTTATTATCAAAAGTCAAGGATTGTTTTCAACATACAGAAAAGATTATTGCAGTCGACCAGACTTCGTGGAGTCTCACACTTGGTAATCTTTTCAAATAGTAAAACATGACATTTCTTCTTCAGTAAACATTTAGTTGACCGAAGCTTCAACTTTCACACACTTACGACTTGACTCATTTCAGACAGAAAATCAAGAAATGCATATTCAGGTGATTTCTTGTTTGAATGAGGAATAAAAATCATTACTTACTGTTTATGTAAAATAAAAATGAGTAGTTCTTTTCAACCTGTAAGCATTGAGTGAAACTAACACAATTTGATTATCAAACATTTGTAAGACAGTAATGATTATAAAGAATTGTCTTTTCTGCTTGATTAATTCAAGAAAGAAAGTTCATCAGATGGCTCAGACTTATTCAAATCAATGAAAATAACAGTCTCTGTCCATCTGGTAGATTTGAGGTCATCAGGGTCAGATGAGGGTCAGATCATCAGGCCATCTAGTTCACTACACAAGAGACCTGCTAGTTTGTTCCAGACATTCTGGTGAGTGTCTAAATTCAGTTTGTTGGTGTTGTGCCATACATTTGTGTCATGATTTTGTTGGGGTGTATCATGTTTAGTTCATGTTCATAGAAGTAGGCCAACCTGGTTTAGGTAAATGGTAAATGGACTGTACTTATACAGCACCTTTCTATCTTATTTCAAGATAATCAAAGCGCTTTACAACAATCTGTGTCCTCATTTACCCATTCATACAGCACTCTACTAGATCTCTACAAAACTAATTGAACAAATCATTCTAATGAGACTAATCAGTGCTTTAGATCACATTCATACTCTGATGGGATACACATCAGAGGCTATGAGGGGTTCAGTGTCTTGCCCAGGGACACTTCCGACATGTGACTGCTGGTGGATTCGAACCCCCAACTCTCGCATTGGAGGACGACTGCTCTAACCATTCAACCACAGCCGCCCCAAGGTCAGGTTTGTATTTTGCATTTAACTTAGTCCGAGTTTAGATGTTTAGACATGTAAATATACCAGTTAACTATACTGGTGCTTACATGTAAATATACCAGTTAACTATACTGGTGCTTACATGTAAATATACCAGTTAACTATACTGGTGCTTACATGTAAATATACCAAACTATACTGGTATGTACATGTAAATATACCAGTTAACTATACTGGT
>NC_056502.1:50786424-50792305 GCF_014905685.2 Nematolebias whitei
AACAGAGTACTCAAGTAATCTACACATCGATTGCTAGGACATCTATCGAGGTTAAAAATGTTACGTCGAGTATCCATAATGACGTCATATTATGTGACCGTAGGGGGCAGTGTTGCACTGTTGCAGATCACACCGGGTCCAATCCACCGAACCAGAACCAGTTTCGGTTTAAGTTTTGTTTTTGAGGTGTTACATGTTTCTTCACATTTGTAGTTTAATAATAATAACTAATAGTTTAGTTTTTCCTATGACTTATTTGCAGTATGATAAATGGTAGGAGCATAATATATGCTCCCAATGTTTTGTTGGTCTTTTTTTTTTGCAAATAATTACCTTTTTTGCGGTTTTATTTATTTATTTTTGTATCTTGAGATCTATGACGTCATCGAATACTCAAGTTCTACTCGGGTTTTATTATGATTTTTTTTTCCCCTTGTCCTGTCCGGCATTGTGACACTTAGAATTATTGTCTGAGTGTCATAGTGATGCCCATTAGATTTACTTTCACAAGCAGAGCATTATGGCTGGCCTTAATGCTCCACTTGATATATAAATTAAATTTTATTAGAATATGCTTTGGGTTTGTTTCAGATGTAATGGACACGGGGACGGAAAACAAAGAAGATAACAAAGCAGAAAAGTGAGAGAAGAGTTAAAATGTAAAGAAGGATATAGGAATAGAGGAGAGAGAAAGAGGGATGAAGAGAACACAAATCAACATCATTGAAGTCTGCCTCTAGACCTGCGGAAAGAGAAAAAAAAAACAGACAAAACCAAGAAACCACAACAACAAACAACTTATATAATGATAATTATAACATCATTAGAAAGTATTTTATACAGTACAAGGTAATACAATATATATTTGATGGCCATCACAACCCAACTGATTGTGTATCTGATAAACACCTGAATCTAAAAACCTGTGTGAGCATGCTTATCACTATAAGGTTTCTCCATAAAAATGTTCAATAGTGGATGTGGGGACCTATAAACCCGTCCCCACAGGACACGAAGATAACACAGGGACCACAGACACACAGCGGCCCCCAAGCCCGGAACTCCGGTAGTCCCCCAACAGGGACACCCGCACTTCCCAGAGAGAGAAGCAAAGGGAAGCCCTGGGCGATCCGCAGCAACCACAATGCAGAAACCCCCAGGAGGCTGTAGCGATGAGTCAACAGGCCCCGCTGGCAACCCGCCCCTCCAACGTGGATCCGGCCATGGACACCAAGCCCCGAGGTCATACCACACCGCAACAAAGGCCTGACAGAGCCAGGGCACCCAGGCCCCCGCAGGTAGCCACTAGGGCGGGCCCGCACATATCCCACCACCCAAACCCAGCTGCTGAGAGCCGCCAATGCATCGGCGGCAGGGGGGCCCACCACCGGAGGGGAGCACGACCCACCAAATGGGGGGCCAAAACTGGTCTAAGAGAGGGGGGCCACCCAAAACCCAACCTGAGACAAACAGGCACACAGAGACAGCCTGACAGAGCCTCTGTTGGGTCGTCCATGCGCCCCACCTACCCAACAGTAACCACAAGCCGGCCCCAGGCCGGGGGCCAGAGCAACAGGGAGCAGCAGCTGAGGAAGGCCGGCCCAGCGCAACAATGCATCCTTAAAGCCCCACACCACAGGCCCGGAGAAGCCCCGGCATGCCACTCATACCCCTCCCCCCACCACACACACATAAACAGCACCCCGCACCGTGAATGTCACATCAGACCGACCAGCCAGCACTCCATCGAAGTGAAACCACGCACTACCAATGACCACACACACACACACAACCACAGCCGACCTCCCGCCAGAACCCGGCAGCCACCCCAGCCAAAGGGCTGGCCATCGGAACCAGGAACCCCGATCACAGTATCCAAACAATCCAGGGAGAACCGGAGCACCAGCCCCACCCCCAATCGCCCCAAAGGCCCAATACCCACCCACAGCCCAGACCCCAACCAGGCAGCCTTACCCCCCTGCCCCCGACCCCAAATGTCAGACGGAGAATGAGGGTTTAAGGAAAACTGGAAGACCCAACTCCTCCCTCCCCCCACTCAAATAAGATGTTGATGCATGTTGTTATATAGTGCGTTTAAAATGGGGGGAATGAGACAGCGACTGGCACAGACCCACCCTCTCCCCAGAGAGCAGGCAGTGCCCGTTCGCCCTCGTAACCCTTGCCCAGAACCCTAAATGTCTACATGCTACATAAGAGAGTGGGCACAGGTCCCAGAGGTGAGAATGATTACACATCCCACCACCTATATGTCACCACGTGCCCACTCCAGACCCTATATATGCATGTGTCATGCGCCTGTTATATGTGAGTGTCTAGGTTGTTTGATAAAATTGGGGCCCAGGTCTCCACGAACATGGAGATGGAGGATCCTCCCCGCAGCTCAGTAGTGCACCTAAACCCCAAGGCCCTGCTTGAGTGGTGGTGTGATATAGTGGGTGGAGGAAGACGTCGGGATGGGGAGGAACAACTGAGGTGGCAATGCCCTCCCTAGGGGCCAGCTCCCCCACTGACCCCAATAGGCACCCCCATTCTCCGAGATCCACCAGCGGAGGGAGGCTCCAGTGCATCCATCTAGGAGCAGGAGGCAGCCGCACCACCAGGGACCCAGGCAATGGACCGGCACATAGCGCCGAAGACCAACCAGAACACGGGACAGCGACCCAAGCCCCCCCCCTGAGATCATCCAGACCCCCAACCCAATCCCCAACTCAACACCCAGTCCCCCAACCAAAGAAACCACCAAACTCCAGCAGAGAAGAAGAGCACATTAAACAGAAACTAACTATGTGTCTAGATCAGACCACACTTCAGCAAGTGTTGCACTGTACAGATCAGGCACGCTTAGCACAGCATGTCAAGTCCAAGACTCGACAACAAAACAAGTTTAATGTACTAATAGCTCATCAACACCATCACTATTCCAATAACAACACATTCAGTGTAGGACAACACTCCAGTAGTCAATTACACGCCAGGGAGACAGAAAAGTGGGTGAAGAATTTATCTGACAGATGGCTCACCCAGCCAGAGACAGAGATTCTTGCCAGGGGACTGAACTTTGCGGTTGCACCAAGTAGAATTCCTCTGGTGGAGAAGATCACAGCTACTGAGTCAGCCATCCGCAACAACAAAATTAAAGAGGCTGAAGCAGAACAGCTCAGAATCAAAGTTTCAGCCTGCCTCAGCAATGCCAAACTACCACCTTCCAAGAGGAGAGGGACGTACTCACCACTCTTAGCAAGGACAAAAACATCATCATTCTCCCAGCAGACAAAGGAAGGTGCACAGTGATTTTGAACCAGAAAGACTATCATGAGAAAGTTATGACACTCCTTAGTGACTTAAACAGTTATAAACCTCTGAAAAGAGATCCAGGAAGTGGTTACAAGAAGAAATTGATAGATTGCCTGAAAATTTTGGAGCAGGACAAGGCTATTGACCGTTTTCTGTACCACAGACTGTACCCAGGGGAGGCCACACCTAGTCTGTATGGTTTACCTAAAATCCACAAACAAAGTGTACCTTTCAGACCAATTGTTAGCATGATTAACTCTGTCACTTACAATGTTTCCAAATATCTGGCGTCTGTACTCATCCCTTTAGTTGGCAGCTCAGAACACCACATACAGAACACCATGGACTTTGTGGATAAGGTGAGGGATGTCATCATGGAGACTGATGAAACAATGGTCTCTTTTGATGTCACATCACTCTTTACGTGCATTCCTGTTGATGATGCAGTAGAGGTGGTCAGTTTAAAATTAAAATCAGACACCACTCTGAGCAGCAGGACCACGCTTTCCACAGAACAACTGTGTCAACTCTTGAAACTGTGCCTGCAGTCAACCTACTTCACATATGGGGAGCAATATTATAGGCAGAAACATGGGTGTGCTATGGGGTCTCCAGTTTCTCCTATTGTTGCCAACCTGTACATGGAGGAGGTAGAAAAGAGAGCCTTGACGTCCTTTTCAGGGACACCACCAAGTCATTGGTTCAGGTATGTTGACGACACCTGGGTTAAAATTAAATCTCAGGAAGTCCAACATTTTACTGACCACATCAACTCTGTGAATAAATACATCAAGTTCACACGAGAAGATGAAAAAAATAGCAAGTTGGCTTTCTTGGACTGTAAGGTCTCAGTCTCTGATAAAGGACATTTGCAAACTGAGGTGTACCGCAAACCCACCCACACAGACCAGTATTTGCAGTTTGACTCCCATCACCCTTTGGAGCACAAGTTAGGAGTCATCAGGACTCTGTATCACAGAGCAGACAGCGTCCCCACTAGCTCAGGAGCCAGGCAGAAGGAGAAATCCCACACAAGACAGGCTCTAGAGCAATGTGGATATCCTAACTGGGCCTTCCTGAAAGCAGAGAAGAAACCCAAACAGGACTCCAGTCAGCCAACAGGTGAAAAGGAGGAACCCAGACCCAGACCAGTGGTCATTCCATATGTTGAGGGAGTATCAGAGAAACTGAGACGTTTATTTTCTAAACATAACATCCCAGTGGCTTTTAAACCCCAAAATACATTAAAGACTGGTTCATCCCAAAGATCCAGTCCCCCGGCACAAACAGAGTAATGTTGTGTATGCTGTTCAGTGTCAGGAGGGCTGTGATCAGTCTTACATCGGGGAAACAAAACAGCCACTGGCCAAAAGGATGGCCCAGCACAGTAGATCAACATCATCAGGCCAGGACTCTGCGGTCTACACTCATCTCCAGGCCAGTGGTCACTCTTTCAGGGATGAAGATGTGCACATCCTGGATAGAGAGGAACGATGGTTTGAGAGAGGAGTAAAGGAGGCCATCTTTGTGAAAAGAAATCGTCCATCGTTAAACAGGGGTGGAGGCCTACGTGTTCAATTGTCCCCCTCTTACAATGCTGTGATTGCTAGTATCACTCAGCCCTCTGTGAACAGTAAACAGCCATCAGTGTGCTAATGACCCATTGTTAGGCTGATGGTCCTTCTTGAGCATGTGATCAGCTGGTTTTGGTTGTCAGCAGCAAAACTGGTTGATCCACTCTGAGAAGGTGCTATTTAAGAGACTGAGCTGAATACAGCTCCTCAGACTGAGGAAGTCTCTCGGATGAGAGATGAAACGTTTCTACATTTTTTTGTTGATTTGCTTTTTTTTTTTTTGAATGTCCAGAGGACCAGATTTAACTTTTTTAGATTGGAAACAACAGATTTTTCCCTTAAAATGATACATGTTCTCAGTTTAAACTTTTGATCTGTGATTTGTGTTCTATTCTGAATAAAATATTAGATGTTGGCACCTCCACATCATTGCATTCAGTTTTTATTCACAATTTATTTAGTGTCCCAACTTTTTTGGAATCCGGTTTGTATGTATGGTGACCCAATCCTGTAAATGTGGAACAAAAATGTCTTTAAATGGACATGTTCAGTGTTAAAGTGTTGTCAAGATTTGGATATTCATCCATCCATTTTCTTCCGCTTATCAGGGGTCGGATCGCGGGCGTAGCAGCTTAAGTAGGGAGGCCCAGACTTCCCTCTCCCCAGCCACTTGTGCCAGCTCCTCCGGTGGAATCTCAAGGCGTTCCTAGGCCAGCCGAGAAACATAGTCCCTCCAGCATGTCCTGGGTCTTCTCCCGGTGGGACGTATCTGGATCACCTCACCAGGGAGGTGTCCAGGAGGCATCCTAACCATATGCCCGAGCCACCTCAACTGGCTTCTCTCGACGTGGAGAAGCAGCGGCTCTACTCTGAGTCCCTCACGGATGATCAAGCTTCTCACCTTATCTCTAAGGGAGAGCCCAGACACCCTGGATATCTGACATGTGTTGTGGATAGAATACCACGTCGTGTTCAAAACGGCGGAGGCGTCG
>NC_056502.1:50792315-50809562 GCF_014905685.2 Nematolebias whitei
GTGTCTAAATTGTTTATGCGTAATAATTAATAACTATTAATTATTACCTACCTCCTGGGTGTTACTTCAATATCTGTTGGAGGTCTGGTGATTCTGTTTTTAAGGCAGATTCATCTTAGTTTCTGTGTCTGCGTTTAAAACCGTTAACACTGTTTGTTTAACGTGATTATACCTTAGTGATAACACTGATTTGAAATAGTTGTTTATTTCTAGGAATAATTATATTATCTAACTTATGTTCGTGGTTTTATTTGGATCATGGTTATACTCTTAATTTGATTTTACTTAGTCAACCTATAGTCTAAATTAAAGAGCTGTTCTAGCTTTATTTATGTTAATCAGTCTGCTCTCTGGCCTGATTTGATTGCTTGTAATTTATCAAATGTGAACTTGTAAAATTATCTTTAGCTACTATGAGATTATATTTAAAGGTCAACTAGTTAGAATTAGCAAACACTTTCTATAAACATAGTTCAACCTTGGAAGAAAGACACACACACACTTTATATGACATGACATTTGAGTGCTTGATAGGAATTATAAAAAGGTATAAAATATTAAATCCAACACATGGAAAACACAAAAAGGTTGTTTTCACACCTGATAGTCCGGTAGATTTGGTTTGGTTGGAGACCAATATTCATAACCTTTTGTTTACATGTGAGCTGGTGCGTTTGCATTCACACTACACTGTGCAGTTGAGTCAACCTGTTGAACCAACCTATTCCTCCGCTCGCCTGTGGGGGCACTGCACCAAGAACTACTGAAAGAAACGACACAAAAACCTCTGAAGACACGTCTTCTTCTTCTTCTGGAAATAAAAATAAAAACGAAGTGGCATCAAGTTTTAGCAGTTTTATGAGTTATATTTTGTCATTTTTCTAAAATGGACTTAGCATGAGCAGAAGATGAGACAGAAGACCATGGAGAATATTGTTTTTCCACACAAGGTAGCTGACGGCTCCATATGAGGTAAGAGAAATGCGTGTTTGTTTGTCCTGTGGAGCGGGGCCCGGTCTGTTTACATTCACACTGTACTCGAACCGTGCTGGAGTTCTCTTCTACCGGACCGAGACCTAGGTTTTAGCCCGGGCTAGAGTTCGCCTTTTTGTTCCGTGACAGAGTACGATGCCGCGTTCACACCTCCCTAAACGAACCGGACTTTCTAGGAAAACAAGCTAGAGTTCGATTAAAGTGGACTAAACAGGGCTGGTATGAATGCACCCTAAGATTTAACGATTTCAGCTACTAGGGGTGTGAATACTTTTGTCCCTCACAATTTAATTCAGTTTAATTGTGATACTACTGAGCCCCACAAGGAACACTGAGAAAACAAAAAAACATTGGATTTTTGTGAGAACCTGCAAAGGTTTTAAGTACAGTTATGGCAAATCGACAGTACTTATATAGTGCCTTTCTAGCTTATCAAGATACTCAAAGCTCTTTACAACAAAATTTGTGCCCTCATTTATCCATTCATACAGCACTCTACTGTGTCTTTACAAAGAGTAATCAGAGCTTTAGATCACATGAATACACTAATGGGACACACATCAGAGGCAAGGAGGAGTTCATTGTCTTGCCCAGTGACACTTTAGCATGCGACTGCTGGTGGTATCGAAACCCCAACTCTCCCATTGGAGGACGACTGCTCTAATCACTCAGCCACAGCTACCCCATGAAAAGTGTTGCACCAAAACCAAATGCATGTTTTGTCAGCGTGCACTCAAAGCAGGAAAAGCAGATTTAGATGACTATGCAACCAATTGCAGTAGTAACACATTTTGGCTTAATGCATGATTATTTTTTGAGCACTTTGCTAAAGTTAAAATTATTGTCAGTTAAGGAGCACACAGGCTAGCTTTCTCAGCTCTTTGATAAATCAGACACACAAACAGCAGAGTTTTGCGAGCAGCCACTATATACAGTGAGCTGATCACTCCACAAGCTTAATTTGAATTTTATTTTTATGGCTTCTGTTCTAATTCTTGCCCAAAATGTCACAAGCTGTCGGTCTGTCTCAGTGCTTTCTGCTCAGTCTCAGATGAACATGGAGGCAGTCTTTGGACAGAAGCTACAGCTTTAAACTCTCCGAGAGTTATAAACCTGCACTCCTGCTGCTCACTTCTTTCCTCCTCCTCCTTGCTGGTAAATGTGATGTCAGGGCTTTTCTTTGACAAGCTGACAGACACACAATATGGCTGGAAAAATAAACTACTGTACTTCCTTTTCGGTCTCCCAGCAACCAGCACGATACTCAGGGGCAAATGTGCTCCCTTCTCCCTTTCCCTAAACTCTGCTCTAGCAGTGCCCATCTTCAAAATCGCAGGAATAATCAGCTACAATGAAAAGTCTTTATAAACTAAAACATTTCAATGTTAATTAATATGTGTCCATTATGTGTAGGGAGACCCAGGCTTCCATAAGAAGTGGCATCATTGTGCTCACAGAGGTGAGAATGCAGAGCTGAGAAGGGTGTGCAGTTAAATAAAGTAAGAAACAAGATTCCTACAATAAATTACAATCTGTTACCATTTAAGGTCTACTCAGTTGAATTTGATGAATAGTCATATACATTGAACAAAAATACGAATACAACACTTTTGTTTTGCCCCCATTTTTCATGAGCTGAACTCAATGATCTAATACAGGGGTGCCCAATACTTCGATTGCGATCTGCCGGTCAATCTCAAAGGTATTATGGGTAAATAGATGGCATGGCATTAAATAAATAGATGTCCATCCTTACCTGATTGACATACAGGGCAGCCAGTCGGAGTCCCCGTTTACATGTTGTGAAACGTTCGGCTGTTCATTTACACGACAACAGCCCTCATTCTCTCTGAGGGGCTGTTTACACGGCACACATTTTGAGTGAATCCGAATCTTTCTCTCTGCGGTTCTGCTGTTCATTTGCACAACACCAGTGCTCACCCTTTCTGAATCTGGAGGTTTTTCAACCCAGGTGTCACATTTTCTGCTCTGCCTGCCATAGTTCCAGTTCATGTTAGTTTGGTTTCATCTCAGCTCCTGTCTTCTTCTTCTTCTATTGATTTTTATTGGCGGTTGGCGAACTTATTTTAAGCACATTGCAGCCACCAACTGGACTGGAGTGTGGATTTGGATAATAGGAGAAAAAAAAAAAAGGTTGAAAAAATATATATATATATATATATATATATATATATATATATAGATTCGACTAAACAAGCTGATTGACTTTATGAACGAAATAACTTTAGTGTACGTGTTAGGTGACTTATCTTCCAAGAGCCCAGTTAATGTGACGTCCTGACGTTTTCCCTTTGTTAATGACTGAAATAGATGACTCCTTTGGATACTGTATTTATTGCAGTGCAGCAGTACATGTTCTACTGTCTCTGGATGGTTACAGTGTGTGCAGTTTCCTGTTGGATGTTTACCTATTTTATGTAGAGTATAGTTGAGATCTGAGTGTCCTATTCTGAGTCGAGTGATGACATTTTCTACTTTTCTATTCCATTTTGTTGTCCTTCCTAACCCAATGTGTTTTTGTATGCTGTATAAATGCCTTCCCGTTTCCTGTAGATCCCAGTGTTCTTGCCATACTGTTTGTGTACATTTCTTGATGAATGGTTTGATTTCTGATTTGCAAAGTGGGACTTGTAGTTCTATGGACTTTCTCTTGATTGCTTGTTTAGCCAGCGTGTCTGCCATTTCATTTCCCTTCACATTGACATGTGCTGGAACCCAAAAGAATTGTATTTTTGTGCATTTAATTTCTATTCTATACATTGTAATAAAAATGTCATTGATGATATCTTTCAAGATTGATTTGCTTGTTGCAATACTATTGAGTGATGAAATACTGTCAGATTCAATAACAATGTTTCTTACTTCATTCTCCTCTATCCATTGCAATGCCAACAATATTGCTAAAAGTTCTGTTGAGTAAACTGATATATGATCTGATGCTCTCTTTTTTATACAGATGTCCTTGGCTGGGATGTAAACTGCTGGACCTGCCCTTCCTGTTTCAGGATCCTTAGATCCATCTGTAAATAAAATAATATCAGCAGTGAAATGTTCCCCAAAATAGTTTTGGACAATGCTCCATACTGGGCATTGTTCTGATTTCTCTTTTATTTTCTGATGTACAAACCGGATTCCAAAATAGTTGGGACATTAAACAAATTGTGAATAAAAACTGAATGCAATGATGTGGAGATGGCAAATGTCAATATTTTATTTGTAATATAACATAGATGACAGACCAAAAGTTTAATCTGAGTAAATGTATAATTTTAAAGGAAAAATATATTGATTCAAAATTTCACAGTGTCAACAAATCCCAAAAATGTTGGGACAAGTAGCAATAAGTGGCTGGAAAAAGGAAATTGAGCATATAACGAACAGCTGGAAGACCAATTAACATTAATTAGGTCAATTGAAAACATGATTGGGTATAAAAAGAGCTTCTCAGAGTGTCAGTGTCTCTCAGAAGCCAAGATGGTAAGAGGATCACCAATTCCACCATTGTTGCGCAGAAAGATAGTGCAGCAATACCAGAATGGTGTTACCCAGCGTAAAATAACAAATACTTTTAAGTTATCATCATCAACCGTGCATAACATCATCAAAAGATTCAGAGAATCTGGAACAATCGCTGTGCGTAAGTGTCAAGGCCGTAAAACTTTACTGGATGCTCGTGATCTCCGGGCCCTTAAGCGTCACTGCACCTCAAACAGGAATGCCACTGTCAAGGAAACAACAGAATGGGCTCAGGAATACTTCCAGAAAGCATTGTCAGTGAACACAATCCACCGTGCCATCCGCCGTTGCCGGCTGAAACTCTACAGTGCAAAGAGGAAGCTTTTTCTAAGCAAGCTCCACAAGCTCAGACATTTGCACTGGGCCAGGGGTCATTTAAAATGGAGTGTGGCAAAATGGAAGACTGTTCTGTGGTCAGATGTGTCACGATTTGAAGTTCTTTATGGAACACTGGGACGCCATGTCATCTGGACAAGAGTGGACAAGGATAGCCCAAGTTGCTATCAACGCTCCGTTCAGAAGCCTGCATCACTGATGGTATGGGGTTGCATGAGCGCTTGTGGCATGGGCAGCTTGCATGTCTGGAAAGGCACCATTAATGCAGAGAACTATGTTCAGTTTCTAGAACAACATATGCTCCCATCTAGATGTAATTTCTTTCAGGGAAGACCCTGCATTTTTCAACACGATAATGCCAGACCACATTCTGCAGCAATCACAACATCATGGCTACGTAGGAGAAAGATCCGGGTATTGAAATGGCCAGCCTGCAGTCCAGATCTTTCACCTATAGAGAACATTTGGCGCATCATAATAAGGAAGGTGCGACAAAGAAGGCCCAAGACAATTGAACAGTTAGAGGTCTGTATTAGACATGAATGGGAGAGCATTCCTATTTCTAAACTTGAGAAACTGGTCTCCCAGATTTTTCCCTTAAAATGATACATTCTCTCAGTGTAAACTTTTGGTCTGTGATTTGTGTTCTATTCTGAATAAAATATCAGATGTTGGCACCTCCACATCATTACATTCAGTTTTTATTCACAATTTGTTTAGTGTCCCAACTTTTTTGGAATCCAGTTTGTATACTTAAATTTACTTTAGGTAATGAAAATAACCATGGCGGAATGGATGATAATGGAATTGTAGGGCAGTACTGAAACTTACTTAATCCAACACTTTCTGCTTTTGTATCACCTACCCACCAAAAACTTATGATGTTTGTTTCATTGTGTTCCCAACAATCTGTTAAAATGTTTTTGGTTGGATGGTTTCCATTGTGTCCCTTCAGATTGACCCAGTATGCAAGCATTAGTTTGACTCTTCTTATTCTCAGGGGAGTTTCTCCCACTTCTACATGCATTGCTGACACTGGTGAAGTTTGAAAAGACCCACTGATGAAGGCCTGAGCTTGTAGTTTATCTAAATTTTGTAGTTTTTTTTCCCGCTGCTGACATATATGCTATACAACCATAATCAAATACTGTTCTCATAAGTGCTAAATATATGTTGTGTAATGATGCTCTACTTGCTCCCCATTCCTGTCCTGCCAAACACTGAAGTATATTGATAATCTTTTTACATTTGTCTGTGACCTTGTCTATATGTCTGTTCCAAGTGAGTTTCTCATCTAACCACATTCCTAAAAATCTGACAACTTTTGCTTGTTCCAGTGTTTGGCCACAAAGCTTCAGGGCAATGGGTGAAATTTTATGTCTTTTTGAGAAACAAATAACCTGTGTTTTTGTGATTGATAATTTAAATCCCTATTTATTGGACCATTTTTCCACCTCATCCACTGCTGACTGCATTTTCTTTTTAACGTAATCTATATTCCGACCTTTCATCCAAAGAGCCCCGTCATCTGCATATAAAGATTTACCAATGCTACTTTCAACCTGAGAAAAAATGTCATTTATCATTATGTTAAACAACAGTGGACTACAAACACTACCCTGTGGTGTTCCGTTATCTACTCTGTGTAGCTCTGAATACTCTGTTCCAACTCTTACTTGAATTTTCCTACCTAACAAAAAGTCTTTCACCCAATTATATGCTCTACCCTTAATTCCCATTGAATTTAACTTTATAAGTAATCCTTCTTTCCATAGCATGTCATATGCTTTTCTATGTCAAACAGTACAGCGACCACTACCTCTTTGTTTGTCTGTGCTTTCCTGATGTCCGATTCCAAACATAGAACAGAGTCCATTGTACTACAACCCCTTCAGAACCTATTTTGATATGGTGACAAAAGTTCTCTGCTTTCTAAGACATATGTTAGCCTCTCTGTAACCATATGTTCCATAATTTTACATAGATGGGAAGTCAGTGCTATTGGCCTATAACTAGACAGATCTGAAGGGTCTTTCCCTGGTTTTAGGATAGGCACTATGGTTGCTTGTTTCCATATTGATGGAAGTTGACCTTTTTCCCAAATCATGTTGTACATTTTTAATACAGTCTCCAATGTTTCATCTGTCATATGTGCCAACATTTTATAGCATACATCATCCTTCCCAGGTGTGGTCTGACATGCATTATTAATTGCTCTTTTTAATTTGCATAAAGTCAGAGGTAGGTCTATAGGGTCTCCAGTTATCTCCTGTTTTCCTAATACATTTGGATTATCTGTCATTGTTATATTTCTGTAATTTCTTGCCTCATTTGATAGATTGTCCAAGCTGTGTATTTTCTTAAATGTGTGTAATAGAAGTTCTGCTTTCTCTTGATTGCTGACAGCCATCTTCGGGCTCTTCAACATCCGCTCGCTTACGAGTAAGGAGTGTCTGGTGCAGGATATCATCTCTGACCGTGAGTTGGACTTTCTATGTCTCACTGAAACATGACTCTAATGACTTTACGTCTCTCAATGATGCTACTCCTCCGGGGTTTGTTTACACCGCTCTACCTCGTGAGTCTGGCCGAGGAGGAGGTCTCGTGATAATCTACCGTGAGAAGTGGAGGGTAGCGCCTGTAACTGTTCCTGTCTGTCAATCATTTGAAGCAATTGTATGTCAACTCTCTAGACCAACTCCCACTATTATTGCAGTCTTGTATCGACCCCCCAAACAGAACAAAGATTTTATGACTGAACTTGCAGGATTTGTGATGCATCTCTCAACAGTTTACCAAATATAATACTTCTGGGGGATTTTAATATTCATATGGATAATGATAATAATCCTCTTACCAAAGACTTCATATCCTGCTTGGACAGTTTTGGACTACATCAATATACTAACTTCCCCACACATATTAATGGATATATTTTGGATTTAATCTGCTGCTCAGGTGTTGAACCTGTTGGCTGTAAAGCCGATTTCTTTCCTTTTTCGGATCACATGTTTTTATCATTTGGAGTTAATATTTTTCTTTCTAAATCTAACCCCCATGTACTATAACTTTTCGTAAAATTAAGGACATTAACTTGGATAATTTATCCTCTGGTATCAGTAATCTTCCCAGTGCTGACCAGTTTTCTACTCCTGATGAACTGTTCTCACACTATAACAAATACCTTCATAACCTTCTAAACAATCTTGTTCCACTTAAAACCAGATCAGTTTCATTCACTCATACTGCACCTTGGTTTACTTCCACCCTTAGACAGTTAAAAGCAAAAGGACGTCAACTTGAAAAACTCTATAGGAAAACTGGTCTCACTGTGCACAAAGACATGTATTCAAATCACATTCTTCTCTACAAAGATTCTATTTCTACAGCCAAATCCATTTATTATTCCAGTTTAATCAGTTCAAATTAGGGTAATTCCAAGGCCCTCTTCTCCCTACTTGCAAATATTACAAAACCACCTGATTCACTTCCTCCTCATTTGTATTCCTCTGATTTTTGTAACACGTTGGTATCATTTTTTTTCTTCAAAAATAACACATATCCACCAAAAATTGCCACCCTCTGTGGCTTTAATGTCATCTGTTCCAGTTCCAGCTGCCCCTACAAATTCACTTTCTGTATTTACTCTCCCCTCAATCAATGACATCTCCAAATTAATTCAAAAATCAAAATCTTCAACTTGTCAATTAGATCCCCTTCCAACAGTTCATGTTAAAGCTACCCTTCCCTCTCTGTCCCCTTTCATCACAGATATTATACATTCTTCCCTTACTACTGGTATTGTTCCCCTTGGTCTCAAAACAGCTGCTGTAACTCCAATACTCAAAAAACCTGGTTTAGATCCCGGTAATCTCAATAATTTTCGCCCCATTTCAAATCTTCCATTCATCTCCAAAATTCTTGAAAAAACAGTAGCTGCTCAACTTCATGCTCACCTGTCTTGCAATAATTTATATGAACATTTTCAATCTGGTTTCCGTCCACTCCACAGTACTGAAACAGCACTCATTAAAATCACCAATGACCTTCTCCTTGCTGCTGATTCTGGTTTATTATTCATACTCCTCCTGCTTGATCTGACGGCGGCCTTTGATACTATTTCACACAACATTCTTCTGGACAGACTTTCCTCACTTGGCATTGTAAATACACCTCTCAACTGGTTCCAGTCATACCTTTCAGGCCGCACTCAGTTTGTTCAATTAAAATCTTCCATATCTCATCCTGTATCTGTTACCTTTTATTTATCATTTGTTTATCATTTACCTTCTCCCCCTTGGTTTCATTTTTCGCAAACATATTCAGTTTCACTGCTACACGGATGACACCCAACTCTATCTCTCAACCAAACCTAACTCAACACTTCCACCTTCGTTCCTCACTGATTGTCTGTTTGAAATAAAACACTGGTTCACTTCAAACTTTCTTAAACTAAATTGCAATAAAACAGAACTTCTTTTAATTGGCACTAAATCAATACTAAATAAACTTCATAGCTTTTCCATTCCGGTTGATAACTCTTCCATCTCTCCCTCCTATCAGGTTAAGAGTCTGGGTGTCATCCTTGATAGCACCCTCTCCTCTTCCTCTCATGTCAATAATATCACTCGGTTACTTTCATCTTCGAAATATTAATCGTCTCCGTCCTTCCCTCACTCCTCACTCCACTGCTGTTCTGGTTCACAGTCTGGTCACCTCTCGTTTAGATTATTGTAATTCTCTTCTTTTTGGCCTACCTCTGAAAACCCTCCATAAATTACAACTGGTGCAAAATTCAGCTGCCCGTATTATTACACGGACCCCATCAATTCATCACATCACACCTGTTTTACAACAACTTCATTGGCTTCCCATCCCATATCGCATCAACTACAAAATACTCCTCCTTACCTTCAAAGCTGTCCACCACCTCGCTCCTCCATACCTTTCGGACCTTTTTCACATCGCTACACCCGCTCGTACCCTCAGATCCTCTTCTTCTATTCAGCTCATTGTTCCCATTGCCCGTCTTGTTACGATGGGGAGCAGAGCATTCAGCTGCTCTGCTCCCCAGCTCTGGAACTCACTTCCACCTGATATTCGTAATACAGACTCACTGCCACATTTCAAAGTCAAACTCAAAACTCATCTGTTTAAAGAAGCCTACACTCTGTGATTGCAACTGTATTGTCTTATTTTAATTCTATTTTAATTGTTTTTCCTGTGTGTATAATATTGTGTCTGTTTTTATGATTGACAATGTAAGGTGACCTTGAGTGCCAAGAAAGGCGCCTACAAATAAAATGTATTATTAATATTATTATTATTATCTTGTCCCCGCTAAGCACCGGTAACTCATAATTTCTTCTTATCCCACTCATTCTCTTAATCATGTTCCATATGTCTGACAGTTGCACCTCCCTGCCAATACTATTACAATATTGCCTCCAAAATGTGCGTTTTTGAGTTCTTATTGTTTTCCTAACTACTGCGTGTGCCCTTTTATATTGAATTAAAGCTTCATATGTGTGTAACTTTTTGAATTTCCTAAATATTCAATTTCTTGCTTTAATGGCTTTACTACAGTCATTATTCCACCATGGTACTCTCTTGCCACCTTTATTTCCTGTTGTTTTAGGTATTGTTTCTTTTGCAGTCTGGATTATTTCATTGACTAACCTTTCATTTAATTTGTCTACATCCATAATATCAACATTTTTTATATCCCCACATCTTATTGCACTTGTTTTTTGATAATTGTTCCAGTTAGCTTTTTCCCACTTCCATCTAGGATTTCTCTTAATTTTGTCAAAGCTTATCTTTACACCAATCCTGGTCATTATAGGGTAGTGGTCGCTGCCTATGGTAGAATGTTTTAATACTTTCCATGAGCTAATACTTGCTAAACTGTTGGAAATAAAGTCAAATCAAGTATTGCTTCTGTATTTTTTGCAATATTATATTGTGTTCCTTCCCCACTATTAATACACACCAAACCATTCCAGTCTATATATTCCTCAACTACTTCACCATTTGTGTCGGTTTTATTGCTCCACCATAAAGTATTATGCAAATTAAAATCCCCACACCATATTGCGTTACCTTTTAGAGATCCCCCAACATCATCTAATATACTTTGGTTTAATTTTTCACACGGATTATAAAAGTTAATAATGTCTATACTCCCTTTATTGGTCCATATCTTAACATTTATTGATTCATATTGTGTGCTTATATTTGTAATATTATAATTTATTCCATTTTGTATGAATGTTGCAACTCCTCCACCCACACCAGATTCCCTATCTCTTCTAATTACAGAATAACCTTTTAAAACAAAATCTAAATGTGGTTTCATCCATATTTCTTGTATACATATTATACCAGGTTTTTCTTTTATATCATCAATAAACTTCTTGAATTCTTGTCCATATGAGACTAAGCTTCTTGCATTCCACCGAAATAATTTTAGGATTATTGCGAATGTTCAGATAAGGTCTGAGAGGATTGAGGTTGATCAAGTGTGTTTTTGAATGTTTCCCACTGCAGCCCATCTATTTTTAAGAACTTTTCAGCAGATCTAACTATTATCTTTATCCTTTCATTTCGGCTGTTGGTTTGAGCAGAACAGTTAATTATTTCTGTCATAAACAGTACAAAATCATTTGTGTTAATGATCATGGTTTCTTTCTTTACCAGATTACATCCTTCACATTTCCTGGGTTCATTGGTTGTGGTTTTATTTTATTCTGTAACTTTTAAGGTGATTGGAATCTTCTTAATGGCCTCGGCATAACTGATTCTTTGTGTAACTTTAACTCTCTGGATCTCTGCTGCCCTTTTACTCACTTCACATCCTCTGTATGCTGAGCTGTGTTCGCCACCAAAGTTACAACATTTCAGTTTAGCCCCTTCCTCACATTTTCCATATTCAGGTTCTCCAACACACCTTCCACATCTTTGCTTTCCTTTACAAGCTGCTGCAACATGTCCAAACCTCTGACATTTAAAGCATCTCAGCGGTGGTGGAATATACAACCTGACCTCATAACACATGTAGCCTACATATATTTTCTCTGGGAGTTTGTTTCCTTCAAAGGTAATTAGCATTGACAAGCTGTCACATTTGATTCTCTCTGTTTGTTTTCATGCGTTTGACTTCCTTCACTTTAGCGTTAGTAATGTTTGCTTTGAATTCATCAGTTGATACACTTACTGGGAACACCCCTGACGAGGCTATCGTTAATTAGAGAGCATTGTACTCGTTTTCCATTCAGTTTGTCCATCCTAGTTGTTCTTCCCTTTTGTCCTGCATCTTTATAAAAAATCATCAGAGTCCCGTTCCTCAAAACTCTAGCGCTCTTTACGTCTCCAATTTCTTTATTTATTGCTTTTGTTAGCTGCATTGGGTTCCAGCTGCCAAATGTAGCCCCATCTTGTGTTAGTTTGAGTATAACTTTATATTCTTCTTTTGGTCTCTTTGACAACTCTTCTCTGACATTATCTCTATCATCTGATTTACTATTTAAATTCATCTTCCGCTTCTTTTTCTGAACAATATCCCACTCTTCAAATCTCCCGCCACATATTTCCATACCGCCCAGTTTGCTTTCTGACCCGTCACTTCCCATCTCCAATCCACCTCCCGGCTCTCAGCTCCTGTCAACCTGCACCTCAGTCTGCTCATGTAACCACGCCCACTCAGCTGAGTCACCACAATCAGCCCTCATGCAGCTCACTTGTTATCACCTGGACTTAAACCCCACAACCATACTGCTCAGTGCCAGATTATTGAAAGCCTCACAGTGAGTAAATGTCCAGTGTCCATGCCACAGTTTCATTTGTCTTCCTGGTTCTGACTTCATGCCTGCCTTACGGATTACCCATCTTGCTCGTCCCCTGCTTGCTTTGGATTATCTACTCTGCTCATGGTAACGACCTCTGCCTTCTCTATGACCATGTCTACCGGATCACGATTCATGTTTGGTTTTGGATTTCTGATCACCTGTGCATGACCCTCCCCTGTCTCCCTGGACCTGTCTTCTGGATCTCCCTCCTAACTGCTTCATGCTCAGTCCTGCCTCAAAACCAGCTCACCTTCTCCAACAGTGACATCACAGAAATCAACTCCTCTAAGGAAATCCTTCCTCATCTGTTTATAGAGGTTGGTGTTTATAAACTGAACTGTCAAGCCAAAGCCATTGAACTCCAATCCACTAACCTTCCTGTCTCTTCAGATCGCACTGGCCCAAGGACTCAGACCTCCACCTGAAGCAGTTCATCAATAAATCTTTTAAACCTTCCTGTTGTCTGTGATCTGGTTCGAATCCCTAAATCAGGTTTTTGTCACCAGGTCTCAGAATGCAGATTTTCAAGGCGACTGCCCGCTGATGTGTGAAACGCTTCGGCTGAGGTGTTAAAGCACATCCGCACTACAATTGTATATTTCACACATGCGCATGACCAATGGCATATTTCTATCAACAACAATGGCATTGGAGTATGCTGCTTTCTGTGCTGACTGGAATATATTTTGGGTCTCATAGTTAATCTACAACAGAGTGTAGGTGCTGTGACCGACATCTGTGTTGGGAAGAGATGCCAGTCATTCATTCAACCTTTTATTTATACAGGCTAGTCTCACTGAGTCACGAGGACTCATTTACAAGAGGGACCTGTTCCAGACAGACCATATAAAGTACAGAAAACAAGAACATTTAGCATTGGCAACAATAAACTACAGTATAAATGCAGTAAAAAAAATAGTGCATAAAGCAATAAGTCAGGGTCCTGTGAAATACTAAAAAAACAAGAACATATATGTGTTTAGATATTTCTATTGACGTTATAAAATGTTTGAAATCCCTTAAAGAAATCAAGGTGGACAGCTTCAATTCCTGTTGCAAGGTGTTCCAGGTGCAGGAGCTGAGAAGGAAAAGGCCTTTTTGCCAAGTTCATTCCGCACTGAGGGGATGCTGCAGGTAATGATGGCCTGAGAGCGCACATTGTAACTGCACTGATGGTGTGATATGTGGGAGGAGCTATACGAAAGTAGCAGACCAAGGAGGGATTTATAGATTAAAATGAACCAGTGTGAGAGCCTACGTGTAGATAATGATGACCAACTGACCAAGAGGTACAGGGTGCAGTGATGGGTACAGTAGTTACAACCAGTTATGAATCTTGGCACACCATGGTAGACAGCATCCAACATCTGCAAGGAGCTGGCAGGGACATTTATGTAGATAATGTCACCATAGTCAATGGCCAGTAGGAAGATAGTGGTTACAAAGTGTTTTCTGGCATTCAGAGTTAAGCAAGATCTATTTCTGAAAAAGAAACCCAGTTTGTAATTTCAGTTTCTTTATCAAGTTTTCGATATGTGGTTTAAAAGAGATGTGAATCAACAAAAATTTCCAAGAATTTGTAAGAATCTACAAACTCAGTACGAACATCCAGTGGTGGTTTAGTGTACGTGATATGCGGGCATCCGGAGTATACTCACTAGAAAAGTCAAGAATTTCAGTATATACGTTTAAAAGTGCCCAATGATACATGACATATCATTAGGCACATGTCATTGATACGTTAAACAGCAGTTAAACACTTCCGTAGCAATCAATCTGTATGCAGCGCTTGTTTATTACATTCGCTTATCCAGCAAATTATTGTATTATTCTGTATTTACTTAATACTTGAACATGTGTGCTTTGATACTGAAATTATGTAACAAGTGTTTTAATACAAAGCCACCTGTTGTAAATGGACTGTACTTATATAGCACCTTTCTATCTTATTTAAAGATACTCAAAGCTCTTTACACTACAATCTGTGCCTCATTTACCCATTCATACAGCTCTCTACTAGATCTCTGCAAAGCTAATTGAACAAATCATTCTAAAGAGACTAATCAGCTTTAGATCACATTCATACACCGATGGGACACACATCAGAGGCTATGAGGGGTTCAGTGTCTTGCCCAGGGACACTTCAGCATGTGACTGCTGGTGGATTCGAACCCCCAACTCTCGCATTGGAGGATGACTGCTCTAACCACTCAGCCACAGCCGCCCTAAAGTTTGTTGTTCATTTATTCATATATAAGCATCAGAGAAATTTGGAAATGTTCAGTATGCTTGAATATCAAAATAAATTGACAATTGCATTGCACT
This sequence comes from Nematolebias whitei, assembly GCF_014905685.2. Taxonomy (NCBI): domain Eukaryota; kingdom Metazoa; phylum Chordata; class Actinopteri; order Cyprinodontiformes; family Rivulidae; genus Nematolebias; species Nematolebias whitei. The sequence goes on from NC_056502.1 coordinate 50,807,354, forward strand.
AACCAGTGTACTTTGGTTTTTAAGCACAGTATACCCACTACAAAAATGTAGACTACACCACTGGAAACACCATACATGGATGAGATTGGAGGAAGAGTTGCTGGCACAGAATTTCTGTTGGAAAACAACATCCCTTTGAATTTGTCAGCATTTAGCACCAGCTTGAGATGGAATAAGTCAGACTGAATGATGTCAAATGCAGACTGTAGAAGCTTGAAAACCCTGGCAACTGTGGTATCTCAGCAATAAACAACAGTGTCATTGACATAGAGATGCAAGAATGCATCAGGAATGTTTTGACCTACATTATTTATATAAATTTAGTCAGATCCAGTTTGAAATTGCTGAATGAGCCTGTCAAGACATGCATATATTTTACATGTAGCGCTGGAATATAACATACTAAATGTGCTAAATAATAACGGTAAAAATAATAAACCATATTTCTGTTAGTGGTGGGAAATGTAATGAAGCTATATGAGCTAAATGAAGCTATCTGGACATTATGTAATTGAAGTTATGTGATTTAAATGATGCAAAACATATTTCATGTTAAAGTTGAAAATGAAACAGCAGGTATAATTTTCATTTATTTATTCAACACCACAAACTGTATGTCACACAAACACTGATAAGAAAACTGAAATAACTATTAAAAACACATTAACTGAACTCTAAACTACATGAACTGTACTCTTCCTTTCTGTTGTCATCCTGGGTACTGACGTCATGTTGTTAATCTGGCTTGTTCAGGCTGTCACTCATTTGCTTAATGCAGCTTAAAATATTGAATGAATTGGAAAAAAGAACTGAGGGGAATTTTAAGCAAATAGTTGATCCAACATCTCTCTCTTGGTCCTGCACCGCCGAGTCAGTGCTCTGCTTCAGAACTGGTCCCTCTGGTGTTAGGATAGCTTCTCCTCACAGGAAACATAAAAATAAAAATTAAATTGGTTGTTATGTAAGCAAACAGCACAAACAAACTTGATGAAGAATGTGGATTTACCTGCTGTAGCATTGCTCAACGGCTACTGATTACCACCAGAGTGGTCTGACATCATTCCCGTCAGTGCTGGTTCCCTCAGAGACCGGTGTAGAGCTGTTAGACGAAGTGGTCCCGCTTGGTGTCAAATCCCTCGACTCATATCTGAAATCCGGGCTTAAATTGTTGTTGTTACTGGGCTTAAGCCCAGAGGAAAGTCCTTACAGACATATGTCCCAGGCAGTGTGCATGCACATTAGGTGAATGTACAAAGCTCCAACTAATGACCTGGCATGGCAACTACAGCAAACTCAGTGGGCGAGTGGTGTTATAGGGTTACATGTAAACATCAAATGTGACCATGTCAATGAGGATTTTTCCCTCAAATCAATGTCCAAAATAATTATGTGTTTCCCACCATTGTGTCCATGTAAATGGCTCCTGAAACCGAAGGTTTCTGAATCCAGGTCTGGTGATTTTTGGAGGAACTCCCCACAGAGGTGTAAAATGCTCTGCTATAGAGCTTTGGAACAAATGTCACTGCGTTGGGGGTGTGTCGGGGCGTTCCCGTCTCGACCGCAATGTTTACAGCCCTCAGAACAAAAAAAAACAAAAAACTCTGGTGTTTGTCTGTGGTATTACTGCTCTATTCTCCTTCATAATGCTGAAAAGCAGCTCTAAACAAAGTGGACTATATCATGACAAACTTCTCCCAGATTATTAAAAATGGTACATGGAAAAAATAGGTAAAATTGGAAATGTCGCCCATTTGAAAAAATAAAAAAGGAGCAGAGACCCGGAGTAATATTTGCCTCCACTGACATTCCCAGTCATTTTATCAGACCTGGTGTGTGTCAGTGCTTACACCGCAAACACTTTAAAGAATTACAAGTTACTGGAATCACTTGTCCAATCTATGAAGGGCTGGGTGAATGATTTGGACATTTTTAAAGACTCGGTTAAAGAATATGTTGTGGTTTGAACAAAGGTACGTTGTTCTTGGCTCCTTAATTTTACATAAATTATTAATGTACATTATTTTAGAATCAATCAACCTTCTGTATGTTGTATTAAAAAATTGTGAACACTTGATTTTTAAAGTATGTTTTTAACTGATTTACAAAGCTCCAAGTTGAAACGGTTAATTACCTTATTTTTAATGACTTGAGCTCATCTAATAACATGTTGACTTCAAATCTTGATTAGATTACTTTATTAAATATGTAT
>NC_056502.1:50819562-50854777 GCF_014905685.2 Nematolebias whitei
CGAAAGACATGTTCAGTGACAATCTAGGCAGTCTCAAGAGCAGAGGGAAGTTTAGGTGAGGGAATGAAATGAGCAGACTTAGAAAAACGGTTGACAATGGTACAGATAACTGTGTTACCATCTGAGATGGGGAGATCAGTGACGAAGTCCAAAGCGATGTGTGACCATGGTCGGCTGGGGATAGTAAGTGGTAGAAGCAGGCCAGAAGGGGGCTGATTGCTGTGGTGGTTCCGGGCGCATGTGGAGCAGGCTGAAATGGAATCCTTGACATCTTTAATCAGGTTAGGCCACCAAAAGGATGCTTAATGAGATGCAGCATGCGTCTAGTACCAAGGTGGCAAGAAAACCTGGCTGTGTGGATCCACTCCAAAACTTTACCCATCATGGTAGTAGGAACAAACATTTTCCCAGGAGGGCCAGTACTGGGGTCTGGTTCGGTCCGTTTGGCCTCCAGAATCTCCTTCTCAATAGGCCAAGTCATGACACTCACCTTACAGGAGGAAGGAAGGATGTTCTCAGGGGTGTCCAGACCCTCAGCCGTGCAGAACTGTTGTGAGAGGGCATCTGGTTTGATGTTGCGGGACCCTGGAATATATGTGATGGAAAAATTGAATCTGGGAAAAAACAAGGACTACCTGGCCTGTCAAGTGTCAAGTCTTTTAGCCCCCTGAAGATAGGCTAGGTTCTTGTGATCTGTCCATATCATGAAGGGGAGTGCAGCTCCCTCCAGCCAATGTCTCCACTCTTCTAATGCTAGTTTAATGGCCAAAAACTCACGGTTGCCGACATCATAAATGGTCTCAGTAACAGACAAACGGCGTGAGAAAAAGGCGCATGGGTGGAGTTTTCGCTCTTTGCGATAATAAGGCCCCCCCCACCTGAGTCGGAAGCGTCAACCTCCACAATAAACTGCCTCTTGACATCAGGGTGTGATAAAATGGGGGCTGTTGAACAAAAATGTTTAAGGTTGTTAAAAGCAGAGTCAGCTTCGGGTGTCCAGTTAAACTTTTTTTAGAGTAGAGGTAAGCTGAGTCAGATCTAGTGAACTAGGCCTCCGACATCAATCTGTCTCTGAAGACCTTCAGGGGACAGGAACTGTTATTTCATTGATTTGAATCCAGAAATAGAAATGATCTCATCAAGAGAATATTTAATTGTACCCTGAATTAATCAATTGAAAGAACACTCTTCTTTTTACATTATCAGTACTATTTTAAGATATCTTGATAATCAGAAGTGTGTTTAGTTCATACCATTTCTAAATGTTGAAGTGAACCACTCATTTAAATCAACTGTGAAACAGTATTAAGGATTTTTAAACCTCATTAGACTTTGATAATACAGTTAAATATCTATTTATGAAGTAAGTGTGCATTTAGCCTTCTGTCTGAATGAGGGTAGTGGACCTGATGTCGGTCAAAAGTCAGAGACAAGTTATTAGAACGAAGTGTCTTGTTTTTAAAACTCTCAGACAGTAAATAAGAGCTGCTGGCACCTGCTTTGTCTCACCTCTTCAAAACATTTCTCCGTCTATACTAACCGTTCTTAAACATTCCTGCTATCTCTTGACTTCTAGTGACCCTCTAACATCACTAGAACCACACCCCTGCTGGTTGTTTCAACCAATCAGGAAGTACCACGTAACAGGAAGTGGATACCCCTTTAAAAGGCAACACTTCTTGGAACTATTTAGTCTTCTAAGTCTTCAGTCAGTCTTCTTCGAAGTCTTCAGGAGTCTTAGTCTGGCAGTCTTGCTGGAACTTTCAGTCGAAGATGAGACTCAACTAAGTAGCGGATGGATTTGACCATGTGCCAAAGGTCTCTCCATTCCAGCGTAGTCACAGCCTGCCTCGGCTGTGACTCAACCCGAGCATTAAAAGCTCAACTCCTAAGGAAGCTTATTCGGTTGAACCGAGTACTTCGTCACAATTTCTGATGACCCCCAGCTACTCTAACCGGAGACGCTGAAAAGGGAGCGTACCAATGGACTTCTGTTCCGGAGTGGCTACATCTTCTGCTAAGGTAACAAAGTCGCTACACGTCCTGAAGTGTACCCGAGGGCTGAGCTGGATGTCGGAGGAAGGGTACAAGGTTCTGGTTCAACACAAAACTCCACATCTAAACTTCCTCCTTAAATCTATTCCTTCTCTTAAACTTCTCTATTGGCCAGGAAATCAAGCTAGATGCCTTCAGAGATGAATCAGTCTCAATCGGTAATGTTCTGTTGTCTTGTTTAGTAAATCGTGCCAAGTTTATTCATCAGAAACAGATCAGCAAATCAACGTGTACATGTTTTGATGTAAAATTTTGATTCTGTTAAATAAATGACCACATTTATTCTGATGGGTCATAGATAAAATGGCGTCTCATGTCACTGATTAAACACTCCACTCACAAGTTATCTAGGTCACTTAACAGAAATTTAACTCGAAAAAGAAAAGAATCCGTTGTAATTAAACAATTAATAGTCTTGGTGCTTGAACTAGCGTTAAGAATAATTAATTAGTAGTGAAGCTAACAGCTACATCACTACATTTTGGTGGCTCGTAACATTTGTGAAGAGATAAATTGTATGTGTGACCTGAGATATTGAAACATTGTGATAATGTGGAAAACTCGTCATGTTGGCATATAAAAAAGTCCAAGTTTTGACCTTGGTAAAAACATATTTCACGGCTGTGGTGTTCAGAAAGATGCAAAATTGTGTTGATGTTCATTTTGATTCTGTTAAATAAATGACCGCATTTATTCTGATGGGTCATAGATAAAATGGCGTCTCATGTCACTGATTAAACACTCCACTCACAAGTTATCTAGGTCACTTAACAGAAATTTAACTCGAAAAAGAAAAGAATCTGTTGTAATTAAACAATTAATATTCTTGGTGCTTGAACTAGCTTTAAGAATAATTAATTAGTGGTGAAGCTAACAGCTATATCACTACATTTTGGTGGCTCGTAACGTTTGTGAAGAGATAAATTGTATGTGTGACCTGAGATATTGAAACATTGTGATAATGTGGAAAACTCGTCATGTTGGCATATAAAAAAGTCCAAGTTTTGACCTTGGTAAAAACATATTTCACGGCTGTGGTGTTCAGAAAGATGCAGAATTGTGTTGATGTTCATTTTGAAGCTGGAAATTGTCATTCTGTGTGTGTAATTAAGCTGTAAGCAGAGAGAAAGACGCATCATTCTGTTTGAAACTCTTTCATGACCAGGGTTCTGCAAGTTCGACCCGGTTCTGTTTATTGGACTCAACGAGTTGTGTTTTAAATGGTGAAACGCTGTCTGTGAAGCTGAGCGCTGACTCAGAGCTGCTTCTATGCTGATTTGCTACGTTCCCACAGTTAATTGTGCATTTTCAAAGCTTTAATGGGCAATATTGTGGCCGGACTGTTGAAGCTAACTGCTAGCTTAAGGCGAGTACACATGAGCTGTGATTGGTCGAGAACCGCTGTTTGGAACATTCTGATTTGCTGAGAAGCTGGTGATGTAACGCCGTGTACGTCCACTCACGCTGGAGTCAGCGCGAAAAGCCCACCCCGATGTCCACGTGTCTGTAAAGTCACGTCACCCCGGAAATGAAGCTCGTTTTTAACAGAGTCTTCCTTAGTGGTTAAAACAGCTGAATAAAGCCCTGACATTCGTTCCTTACCTGATGAGTGTGTGCCTAAAGAGCGTGCTTTTGAAGCGACGCCACGTTCAAGCTTTAAATCAGTCAATAAATGCTGATTTGGACCGGATTCGTCCGTTACTAATCGAAGCTAATGGCTAACGACCGGATGTCAACAGGACGGTTCACAGGAAGTCGTCAGTGCCTCCTACCGGTAAAAGTAAGCTTGCACCACCACCTGCTGTTGAAAAAAAGAGTATAACAGTTTTTCAGAACTGAGAGCTGCGAACTCGCTTTTCAATTGATTTATTTTTTGTTAATCAAGCTTGGTTTATGAGTTACTGTTTTAAATAGCAAATTCTGGTAAATTAAACTGCTTAAGGAGCGTTTAAAACTACAAAGTTGCTGTCAGACTTCTTAGAAAATATTGCAGATTTATTAATTTTAAGTGCATTGGAGTAAATAAACACTGAAATAGCCTGGTTCTTGTGTCTGTTAGAATTAAGCTCATATTAAGTAACACTGCCACAGGAAGCATTTACTTACAATATTCATGGGGTAAAGCCCAAACACAGGTGCCCAATTATTGAAAAATTGGCTTATAACAGTACTGTTGATGGAACCGCAGAGCTAAAATAGTGTGTGAAACTCACTGCCCACATAAATACAAACATTTACCTGTTGAAACACTCTAAGATTGCGACAGTTTAAACAGATAGGTTTTGCTGTAAGGTAAATACAACCATGGCAGATTCAACAAAAGCTGAACATGCTATGATCCTGCTCCAAGTGTTAAGAAGGACTGGCTTGAGACAGCTTTGGGGCTGTTCACAGATTCCTTCTCTACATATGGTGACCAGGTGGACAGCATGAACTCAACAGAGTTATTGGATGAGCTGAAAGAAGTTGCAGGCAGTGTAACTTCTGCAGCCATAACGAAGTCAAGCTACGAACAGCTAGCTAAAATAGCACTCTTGCTAAAAGCTGAATTTTACCTTGAGGCCAATAGGACAGAAGCCCTTGAAATAAAGTTGAAACGAGAGACAGAGTCCCGAGAAACAACAATTGATGAGTGTCTACAACTCAAAGCACAGTTTCAATTTGATAAGGAGACCTGGGAGAATGAATTGAAACGTGAAAAAGAGCTCTCAAAAGCTCAGTTATTGTCACAAGCAGACTCATATGAGAAAAAGCTGCGTGAAGGAGGGATGAAGTTCCAAGCACTGTGTTCAGACTATGATGCTCTGCACAAACGGTTGTAGCTAACATCAAAAGCTCTGGATGAGTGCATATTGGAAGAAGCGGCGTTAGTCCAACAAGGCGTGCGTTTACAAAGTGAGAGTCATACATCACATGAACGCTTAACAGCGTGTGAGACAAAACTTGCCGCAGCCACAAATAAAATCTCTGACGAGAGGCAAGGATGTCTGGAACTCAAAGACGAACTGGGTCAGAGTCCAGGTCAACCATCACCACCTCAGAAGGATTTTGCTGTACCTCCTACACATAATCTCCTTGTGCCACCTCCATGTGAGTCTGGTGAATCACCTCCACATGATTGTTTTGTTCCGCCTCCACCAATCCCTCAGCCTCTGCTCTCAATAGCGGTATTGCATAAAATAGCGAAATATGTCCAACACTTTGAGCCAGGGCCGTTGGGTTCGACTGACACTAAGGCCTATCTACAAGACCTTGACTTCCAATTAAGAAGCTATCCTAATGCTACAGTTGAGGATAAAATAGGTTTGATCAGGCTCACTTCAGCCAGGACGGTGATTTCCTTTATAGAGTGTCAACCTGATGCCACAATAAAGGATTACCACCTGTTATGTGCTGCTCTAATAAAAGAGTCCCCCTTGCACGTGACCTGGCGGTTACCCAGCCGCCGACAAGGTCATGCAAGGTAAGAATGAGCACCCTAGGGCATATTATTCCAGAATTTTGTAGGCTTATTTTGGTTACAGGAACGAAACCAGCATGGAAGAGGAGGAAGCGTTTAAGTTCATTTTCAGCAAAAATCTCCACCCTGACATAAGGATGTCAGTGCAGATGATGGCTAATTTCAAAGAAAAAGCCATCAGTGAGATAAAAATGTGTGCTATGAATGTCTGAGGCCCGTTCACAGGCCAAAACACCCATTGAGGTGTTCCCAGGTGAGAGGATTCCTTCCCAGTCATTAGAATTGGAAGGGATGAGAGCTTCAGCTTCCCATTCAAAGGAAGGCGAGATAAAATGAGATTTCCCAGCAGCCAAACCACAACAGATGAGTGTCCCCTGGTCCAGAAAAGATCCTAAATGGCTTCCCAAGAAACCAGAGGATGAATGAATGTACCAGAAGGGGGGCGCACACCCTAAGGGTAAAAGGTATGGCACCCATGGTAGCCCATACAACTAGGGATCCCACTGGGAACCCCAGAGGAGGGGGACTGCTCCCCCACCACGTCGGCCTGGACAGCCTGAGATGAAAAAGAAACAGCAGCGGATCCAGAAAGAGCCCCGAACCTCTGAGCTCGGATGAGACAGAGAGTGTGCGTCGGTTCTTGGAAATGTTGAAAGGTATTGCCACAGACAAACAACCTGACGCGTTGTGTGGCAATATCATTGCCGATGAGTCAGAACACACAAACAACACCGTTACTGCTGTCACAGACAGTCATCATGCCGTTGTTGTTGTAAACTCTGACAGCCCCTCACCAGAAAAAGGGGGGGTACACTCACACGTCACCGACAGTGACCTGTCACAAACTGAAACCTCAGAAACAGCAACAGCTGTGCTGCCATTTCATGTAAATCATGGTGACACAAACAACAACGTTGCCGCTGTCACGGACAGCCACCAGGACCTTGTTGTTACAAACAATGAGAGCCTCTCAACACACAGAGAGCGGGTGATCTCATACATCAATGACGGAGGCCCATCAAAAACCGAACTCTCAGGAGCAGCAGCGACTGCACCAACGGTTCGGATAAACCGGGATCACACAGGCAAAGGTAAACGTAAGAAAAAACGTTGCCCAAAACCTACAAAGTTCCTGTGTAACCTGATCAGAAAGGGGGTCACTAAAAAAGCTTACCTGTCGTTCACACTTCAAGGGGTCCTCACACATGAAGCCTTATTGGATGGTGGAGCCGACATAACTATTATGTCAGCCAAACTATTCGAGGAGCTCAGGACCGCTGCTAACGGTGTTCACAGGGAAATACCTCTCATAGAACGTGCTATAGAACTGCAGGGCCTCGCAGAGACGAGGACAACCCTAATAGCTATAGCTATGGTACACATGCAGGTTGGCGAGATGACACTATACCACCCGGTACATGTGTCTACGGTTGACTCATTCCCATTTTTGATCTACCAGGATTTTATAAATCGCTTTGACGCGATGATAGATTATGGTGAACAAACAATGTGGGCCAGATTGAGCAAACCCCTGCCAATACTCATGCCTCCTGAGACAGTCACAGACTGCCCAGCAGCAGGCGCCACAGAAGGCACCAAGGACTTCTCAGCAGAGAACACAGTCCCGGTAAGTAATCCTTTAAAAGCATGTGAAACCGAAGAGACCCAACCGGTGGACCCAACTCTGACCGAACAAGAAAGCCTCCTCTGCGAGCTGAAACAGTCAGAACCCACCGGATACTACCTACCATTGGTAGTTAAAGATGTAGAGTTCCAAGGATCCCACACCGATGATGCTGTACTGTCGCTGTGGACAGATAAATCAGCTATTAACCAAGCTTTCTACGAAACATTGGTTAAAAAACATTTGGGTACAGTTCTGATCGAGAAAGCTTTCCGCTTTCCATTGTATCCCAACAGTTCACGAGTGATGACTGTGAAAGGAGTCATTAACCTGAAACTGATCTGGAACCAATGGGAACTGGTCCACCCATCCTCGTGGTCCCAGACTTACCACATGCAACCTATATAGTCTCTGACATCTTAGTAAGATTAGGTGTCCGAGTGGACACCAGCCACAATGTACTATGGTCACTAAAACCAGCCACAAAGGATCCTCCTGTGCTAGACACAACAAACCTTACGGCTGGACAGACCATTCCAGAGGTCTGCCAGGTTGCTAGCAACCGACACACCTCAGTACCACCTCAGGTAACAAACCTAATGATACGAGTCCACATTGTGGCGGGACAAGATATTACCATGCTATACCAAGGTGGACTATGTTGGCCTACTAGTAGGTCCAGATGGAGTACAACCACAATTGATGCCAATTTATAGAGAACTATGCAGACCTTACGAAACCACTGACTGAAATCTTAAAGAAAGACGTCCCATTTGTCTGGACTGATAACCAACAGCTGGCAATGAACGCTCTCAGGGACAGACTCAAGTCAGCCCAATGTTTAGTCTATCCAGACTACAACAAAGAGTTTCACTTGGAAGTGGGCTTCTCAGCTCACTGCATAAGTGCAGGTCTGTACCAGATGCACGACAAAGACAAGCGTATGGTGGCCTACGCCAGTAAGACAATGGCAGGCCCTGAATTAAAGTTCTCAGACTGTGAGAAAGCTCTACTGACCACTGTGTGAGCAGTTAAACACTTCTCCAGTTACATCGGTGGACAAAAAATCATTATTGAAACACAACACCAGCCAGTAACTTTCCTGAATAGCCAATGCATCAGAGATGGTGTGGTGACAAGCTCACGGGTAGCCACATGGCTCATGGCGCTACAAAATTTTGACCTAGACATCCGCTACGGACAAAACAAGAAGTCACATTTGGGCACCGACCTGGCACTCTGCCAGGAATGTACACAAGATGTACCAGCTACCCGACCGCCAGCTGCGGAAAAACACTCAGTAAATGAGGACCCAAATCACTACTACTTTGATAGCAATATCTGCTAAGATATGACAACACTGTACGTGGATGGATACTCATTCCACCACGAACAAACCTGCAACTCAGGTGTTGGAGGGATCCTCCTCCAAGACCAAGAAGAGGTCACTTTTAGCTATAAATTAGGCTCTCAGTCTTCTCAGTACGCTGAGATAGCAGGAATCCTAATAGCTCTCCAGATGGCAGTAGAACGCTCCATCCAAACGCTAGTCATCTGCACGGACTCTAATTACGCTCGACTTAGTTTCTTGTGTCATCTCGCTCTGTGGAAACAGAACGGCTTTCTCACAAGCAACAAGAAAGTGGTCAAACACAAAGAGCTTTTCATGGCATGTGATCAATTGGTGACATCACATGACCTACAGGTCTACTGGAAGAAGGTTCCAGGACATTCAAGAGTCGTAGGCGATGACAAGCGGTATAATGACCTTGCAGACTTCCTAGCCAAGGACGGAGCTGTGGACGGAGCTGTGGACGGCCCTCCGTGGTCCTTTGACCCCTCCTGGCTGCTCGCAACTCTGGCAGTACAACCTACAGCCGAGGTAATGGCAGTCACACATGCACAGGCTGTAGTCAAGCCAGCTGAAAACACAGTCTCTGTACAACCTGTGCTGACTGACCCAGACATCATCCAACTTCAGAAGTTGGATCATGCGATAAACTCGATGATACTGTACTTGACTGACCCAGACAAAAACACCCTGTCCGACGCCGACCTGGATTCCAATCCAGACCTTTAAGTCCTCTTTCAGCTGCGCAAACAGCTAAAACTAATCAAGGGCATCCTAACTTTTGCTCATGGACCGACGTCCTCACCCGTGTTGCATCTCAAAGAACATCTCTCTCCCCATCTTTCAACTCTATTTTCGACTTGGTTAATTTGAGGGTTGTGTAACTTAAGCCAAGGATGACCCAAGATAAGTTGTGGTGTAGGAGAGTCGAAGACGAAAAACTCACCCGTCTCTTGTTGATTTCCAGACACTACAAACAATATATTTTAATGTTTTTTAATGAAATGGAGGAGATCGTTTGCCTATTGAGGGCAGAGACGGTGACAGCTGGTGTCAGGTTGATGGTGGGGATTTGTAGTTCTTCCACCAGGTTTCTGCTGATTAAATTTTGTTCTGCACTAGAATCAACCAGAGTCTGAATGGGAAAGTTGACAGTGTTAATGCAGATAATTACTAGTAAACTCAGGTTCTTTTCAGGATGCAAAGAAGTGGTACCCACCAGTATCTCGTACTACTGATGGGCTTTGTCTTTTACCCGTAATGTGCAGGCAGCGATTACATGGTCCTTCTTCTTTCCCACAGTACATGCAGGCGTTGGTCTTGAGGCGGCGCTGTTGCTCTTGAGGGGAAAGCCGAGTCCTACCAATCTGCATTGGTTCAGGTTCAGAAGTGGAATCCGCTGGTGCGGAAATATTACTGCCGAGAAGAAGGAGTTTGCGGGATTTGTAGTCCTCTTCTGAGAGGCTCTCACAAACCCTGTTGTCGATCCAAATTGCTAAGGAGATTATGTCATCCAAATCTGAGGGGATGTCACGGGTGACCAGTTGATCTTTAATCTGTTTGTTTAAAGTGTTAATGAAAGCACTGCATAAAGCTATCTCATCCCAGCAGGACTCTTCAGCGATGATGCGGAAGTGATTGGCCAATTTGGACACCGTCTCTTTCCCCTGACACAAAGTGAAAAGTTTTTGGGCTGCCTCCTCCTGCTGCAAAGGATGGTCCAAGACCCAAAGAAAATCTTTTAGGAAGATGAAAAACGTCAGAGTCTCAATGGGGCGTCTTTGAAGGTAAGCATGTGCCCACTGGAGCGCTTCTCATTTTAAAGCACTAAAAACATACGTTATGCGGGCAGAATCGGACAACTAGGTAATAGGTGCACTGTTGAATGTCAAGTTACACTGAAGGATGAAGCCACCATATTTGCGTGTGTTACCTTCGAAGGTAAGTGAACTTTATTTACAGGTGATTGTGTCATTGCAGCTGTAAGGGAGAAGTAGACAAGGTGAGTATGGGTTCTGTTTGTATTTAGAATATTGAATCCTTGAGAAAGAGAATAACTCCTTACTTTTTGTGTTTTTAGGTGAAGGCCGAGAAGGAGACGACAGGAGAAGTCCTGGGTTTTGCAGAGGATCCAGTTTGGAGGTAATTGGCAGTGGATAGGGGAGCAGGTTGACCCAGTTGAGATTTGTTTGAAGATGGTTGTTGAAGGGACACCATTGATCCACAGTTGGAGCACAGTGGAGAGATGATGTCCTAGGGAGGACTTGAAGAGGCAGGCCGTGGAAAGTCCATTCGGTAGATGATGTCCCAGCACTGAAGAGGTGTCTGGCAGGAGCTTAAATACACCATCAGGCAGTCCTCCTCAAAGCAGCAGCAGGTGGAGTGAGTTGACGTTAAATAGCTGTGGAAGGAAGAGTGAGTAACAGGCAAAATCCAGGAATCCCAATTTTAAATAAAAATTCCATGCCAGTCCTGAGACTCATCCATCAATCAACTCATTGTGTGTCATGTCCAATCTTATTTTGAAAAACTGCAATACAGCGAATCCGCGCAAAACAGTCCGTCAAGTAGGGAGGGACTACTGTAGTTCATAATTTCTTATCTGGCAACCCGACTGACATTGAAACTACAGCGTTTTCATGTAAGCCCGCTCTTTAAAAAAACATATATTTTTTTTCCCCAAATAAACATTGAAAAAACACTAACGTTTACAGAGGTTGCTCTGTGTAAACCGGGCTTTATAGTAGGTAGATCACTTTGACTTGGTCATTTTAAAAGGAGCTCCATGCTGGATAACATCTGGACACCACTGGTCTAAGATCTTTTCTAAGTACACAATAGGTTGTTTTCATTCAGACACTGTTCAGTAATTTGTGTACACTTCTCCTTTACTGAGAAAATCCATCCAACTCACATGTGGCATATCATGATGTTGATTAGACAGCATGATTATTGCACAGGTGAGCCTTAGGCTAGCCGTATATGCACTCTAACAAGTTGGGTGTGATAAATGGAGTCAACACGAGATAATTTAATATGAGACGAGATAATCCCCGTGTCCATTACATCTGAAACAAACCCAAAGCATATTCTAATAAAATTTAATTTATATATCAAGTGGAGCATTAAGGCCAGCCATAATGCTCTGCTTGTGAAAGTAAATCTGTTGGGCATCACTTTGACACTCAGACAATAATTCTAAGTGTCATAATGCCAGACAGGACAAGGGGAGATTTTTTATTTTTTTATTTAATCATTCATTACAAAATTCTAATCAAAAAAGGATTCATGAGGAAAACAGTAGGGATACTAGTATCCTGAGAAAAGTGGGGTTTTAGCCACTCTAGCCACAACAACACCCCAACTGTAGGAAGATTATTCTTCTGAGTTAAAGTGGACATATGTCCCATAGTTTCTTAGCAAACTATAAAATACCCATAGACAGGACATGGGTAAGGGGCAGAGTATAATCTGTGGACCTCCTGAAGGAACCTGTGTAGAAATAATGTTAAGAAAATACGGCGAAAAATCAGTCATGTGTCTTCACGAATGGCCTGAGTTGGGGTTTCATAAGGGTGGATCTTTCAGTTCAAACCAACTCCAAAAACTGAAGGAAAAACTGAAAGGAAACGAGGATGAAATACAGAAAAAGAAGATAAAAAGGACTGATCTTGAGGAAATAGAGAAACATAACAATTGTTTGAGACTGTGGAAAAAAAGAAGTTGAAAAAAGAGAAAGAAAGAAACTCCTGCGTGAGTTTGGTATGATAAAGGTCTATGAAAATCCTGAAAGTAAAAAGCAGCCTGATCAGAAGGATAAACAGAAAATAGAACAGACTAACACAACTGTCCCTTTGTATCTCTCTCTTACAAGGATGGATGACCCTCTTCTCTCCTCGTGCCCACCTCCTCCCTATCACCCTGCATCATCATCTCAGTCATCACCATCTGCACCAACCATGACATCCTGGGGGCAACTCCTCACGACACGAACAGTTTCTCTCCCATCGCCTCACGCACTAGATCTGGTCTGCAGGCTGACAGCCAGGTTTTCCAGGCCCCCATGATTCAGTTTATAGGGACTGAGCGTCCAGCTTTGGTTTTCAGACCCTAGTCTATGGACGAAATGAGGGCCGCCATGAGAGGACTTCCAGACCTGCAACATGATGGTGAAAAGTTTGTTTTTGCCCTGAATGATTTTTGCCGAGAGGTCATGCCCACCTGGCCAGAACTCGAAGGCCTCATGACCCTTCATCTGGGTCCCACAGACTTTTCCAAAATCAGGAACTGTTTCCTGCCCACCGACCCTCCACACAGATGTGTTAATCCAGATTTGAAACACAACAGTAACCAACCATATCGTCAGGCTCTCGGCCAACTATGCCAGGTCTTGAAAACACACTTCCTTCGCCAAGTCAACATGGACAGAATCACCTTGTGGAAACAACTCCCAACCAAAATGACAGAAGATTTCTACACCCGCCTACATGATGTGTTTAAAAACAACTCTGGCATCGATGAACCGCTGATCCTAGGTGACACCAGAAGCTTGTGGGAAATACACCTTTCAAATGCTTTCATAAATGGTCTGCTCCCTCTGATTGCAGCCCTGGTTGCAGCCAACTATGTCTGTCCAGAAGACGCTCGCCTGGCTGAACTCAGGCATCATGCCGAACACTCCCAGAAACTACACGTTAACAGCAGAGAGAAGGAAAAGAAACAAAGAACTGAACTGAAAAATAAATCCCACCTGGCCATGGTCCAGGCTGTCCAAGGACAGGTCAACCAACTTGGCTCTGCCAACAACCCGCCTCAACAACAACAAAATCCTAGTGGTTCTTGGCAGAAGAGGGCTCCTAACCAATGAGGTGCCCCAGGTCAGGGTCATAGAAGACAGACACACAACAACTGCTTCATTTGTGGCTCGCCTGACCATTGGGCTAGAGACTGTCCCAGAGCTCAAGATTTGCAGTGTCGCAGACCTGGACCACAACATTCAAGCTGACTCTCCGACCTGGGCGAGACTGGAGCGAGAGGGGCGCGGGAGGAGCAGACAGCTGTCTCATCCTCTGACTCATCGCTTCAGATGAGTACTGACACACACACGCACACAGTTGTGTTGAATATACTACTGCTGTTTTCAAACTATACCCTATGTCCACACTTCTAGTTGCTGGTAAAAAAACTTGACTTTCTTGTTGACTCAGGAGCAACAAATTCCGTCATAAAACAAACTGATGCTCCAGCCATGCGCATGAGTAGTAAATTTATTTTCTCCACTGGAGATTCAGGAGTGGCTGTGCACGAAAGATTCTAAGAACCTGTCTCCTGAACAGATCTTGGTGATGACAGCACGGGGCCTAAAACTGTTGAGCATAAGTTTCTTGTTTCACCACACTGTCCTGTTAATTTGCTAGCCAAGGACCTAATGTTGTCATTTGGCCTAAATCTTATGTCCACACCCACAGGTCTGCAAATCTCTCGCAGCCCTGTTGAAATTTCTTGCCCCACAAGGATGCATTCACAGTTGTGTATCAGTGGTGGATTCCTCTTAATCTAGCTGTCAATCTGGTGCAGCAAGCACAGACCCTAGTCTCTCCTGCTGCCGTGTTTCTGAGACCCTCTGACCCTGCACTGCACCTCCTATGTCGCTCATGACCCTGGTGATCCTTATGTTGGGCCCTTTCTGGCTAATCCTAACGATCACTTGTCCACTGAGTTTTTGTTCTGGACGCACACAGGTTGTACCCTGTCAGTTAAACTGTCCCCAGCCTAATCTTAGTTTTTCATGGTCCTTGGTTCGTTTCCCCACATCTCTCTGGCCAAAGACCCCACTAATCAAGGGCGTGATTTGGGCCCCTTTGTGTCAAACTGTTTTTCTACTCAAGACTGGTTACAGACCAACACCTCCGGGGTTTTCTTTTCGGCCCATCTGCAGGCCTAAAAAACTGAGTGTGACTTCTCCTGTTCTTGTCTTTGTTCTGTGTTTGTTTTGGATGACTCATCCGGTTCTGCATGCTACACAGTTTCATGTCTCTCAGACTCTGAACCACAGCCGTCGGCCCTCTCTCAGGTACCTTATCACCTGTGGGCAGCCCATAAGTATGATGTGGGCCTGATCAAAGACGTGGAACCTGTGGTCATCCATCCTAAATCCCTTTTTCGCCCCAAACTGCAACAATATCCCCTGAAACAGGAAGCTGTTGATGGCATCACCCCTGTTTTCCAGTCTTTACTGGAGGCAGGTGTGATTGTCCCCGTCCTGATTCAACAGTGCACACACTAGTCTTTCCTATAAAGAAAATCAGAGACAAACTACCTGATGAATGGAGATTTGTACAAGATCTAAGGGCCATAAATGCTGAAGTACATGCTCGTGCCCCCATTGTTCCAAACCCTTAACCATTTGATCTCAAATACCCCCTGAGGCCATGTGGTTCACTGTGGTGGATCTGGCTAACGCACTTTTTAGTATTCCTGTTCATAAAGACAGCCAATTTTGGTTTGCTTTTGAGTTTAATGGCTCATCTTGTACTTTTACCTGCCTCCGCCAAGGCTTTTGTGAATCACCCACCTTATGTCACAGTCTCTCTTCTCTCACTCTATCCCCAGGTTATGCTCTCCTGCAGTATGTTGACAATCTTTGGGTAGCCTGTCCTTCTAAGGAGCAGTGTGAGACCGACACTGTCACCCTCCTTTGTCATCTGGCCGGGCAGGGTCACAAGGCCAGCCTCTCCAAACTCCAGTTTGTTCAGAATCAGGTCACTTTTTTGAGTCACATAGTCTCTGGAAAAGGTAAAACCTTATCTCCTAAAATAATCTCTGCTATAATATCACTACCCCACCCACTTACAAAACGACAGCTCATGTCATTTTTGGGCCTTTGCTCCTACTGCAGGTTGTTCATCCCTAATTACTGACAGATTGAGCTGCCTCTTATGGAAATTTATCATGCTCCAGGTCTGTTTCCCTTTAATCCTGTTTCCTGGACTCCTGAGGCTGAACAGGCTTTTGTAAACCTGAAACTGGCCCTTCAGAGCACTCCCACTTTAGGCCTCCCTGACCCCCTAAAGCCTTTCACTCATACAATAGATGAAAAATCAGGATGTATGACATTTGTTTTGTTATGATGACCACCTTCGCCCTGTTGCCTACTTTTCTGCCAAATTAGATGCTGTGGCTGCTTGTTTACCACGTTGCTTGTGCGCTGTGGCCACAGCAGAAAAGGCCCTTCTGGCCTCCAAAGACATTGTTGGCTATTCTGATCTGACCCTACTAGTTCCTGATGCTGTTGTTCTTATTTTAAATGAACAAAAAACATCACATTTGCTAGCAGCTTGTTTTCTATGTTATTACATGTCTGTTCGATATACCCAACATTTAAATGCTACACTTCTCTCAATCCAGCCACACTGCTTCCACTTACTGATTATGGGGAACCACATGACTGTGTGGCTGAATTGGATCTGACCTGTACACCCAAACCAGACTTATCGGACACACCTTTAACAAACCCTGACTTGGTATTGTTTGTTGATGGTTCTGCTCAACGACACCCACAGACTGGCAATAATTTTGCTGGTTTTGCTGTTGTTTCAGATTCAACCACGCTGGCTTCTGGTTCTCTTTCTCATGGTCTATCAGCCCAGGCTGCAGAACTAGTCGCTTTGACTGAGGCATGTAAACTGTACACTGATAAATGAGTGACCATTTACACCGACAGTAGGGATGCTTTTGGTGTTGTACATTACTTCGGAACATAATGGAAACACAGACGCTTCCTTTGCTCTGATAGGTCCCCCATCCAACATATTCATCTAGTTTCTGAACTACTGGACGTGATTCAATTCAATTAAAAAATACTTTCTTAATCCCAGAGGGAAATTATATGTTGTTCTTAGTGGATCAATCTAGAACTTGATAATGTACTAGGTCACCAAGTGGATAATCAGAGTCTCACAGTCATTGTGTTACGATTGCGTGGGGAACTCAGATGTTATGAGACCCAGAACAAGGCAGACACAGGGGAAGTACAAAAGAACAGTGTTTATTATTTACAGTGATATAATTAAAGTCCACATGCTGCTTCTCAGCGGCTCCTGGAAAGAGGGACGACAGGTTATTGTTTGTCCAACGGGGAGACCAGAGTGGTAGATTAAAGAGCGTCTTGTCCTTACAGTCCAAACCCGAAGGAGGTGAGCTGGTCCTTCAGTCCAAGGAGTGAGCAGCAGAGGGAAATCCAACAGGGGTCCAAAAGGAAACGAGGAATGCTGGCAACTGGAGGCAAAGAGACACAAGGGATACCTGACAGGCCGAGGGATCCAGGTCAGGCCACGAGGAGAATCCAAAAACATGAAGGAACCAGGAAACTGGAAAGAAGAGCAAAAGGTGAACAAATTCTTTTCACCTAGACATTTCTAGCTCAACAGTACTACACCATGAGAGGTGATATGCTCCAGCATTGAATCACACCGGACTGCAGCCTTAAGTAGATGGAGAGGCTCATCAGGCTGATGGCCGCCAGGTGTTGGTAATCAACGGCCATCAGCAAGGCAGGCTGCAGGCAGTGGGACCCTTACAGTACCCCACCCCCCTCAAGAATCACCACCTGGCGACCTGAGGCGCTTCTCGGGGTGGTCTGCGAAGAACCTGGAGATGAGACTGGGATCGAGGATGAAGGACCTGGGGATCCATGACCTCTCCTCAGGACCGTACCCCTCCCAATCGACCAGGTATTGGAAACCTCTACCCCTGCGTCGCATGTCCAAGATGGAACGGACTGTGAACGCGGGGTGGTTGTCGATCAGGCTGGGTGGCAGAGGGAGGTCAGACGGGGGACACAAGGGACTGAGGGAGACGGGCTTGACCTGGGAGACGTGGAAGGTCGGGTGAATCCTCATGGCCCTGGGGAGTTGGAGACGGACCACAGAGGGGTTAATAATGCGGGTGATGGGTAAGGGGCCAATGAAGCGGGGTACCAGCTTACGGGGGGTGTCCCACAGTTTGATGTCCCTGGTGGACAACCAAACCTGCTGGCCCACCTGGTAGGCGGGTGTTGCTGAATGGTGGCGGTCCACGAACCGTTTAGCCTGGGCCGCGGTTCTAAGGAGGGCCGCCTTGGCCTGGCGCCAGATGCGACGACACCGCCGGAAGTGGTGTTGCACAGACGGAACCGAGCAGTCGGACTCACAACTGGAGAAAAGAGGAGGATGGTACCCAAGGGAGGCCTCGAAAGAGGACATACCGGTAGCAGAGGAACGGTGGGAGTTGTGGGCGTATTCCACCCAAACCAGATTTTGACTCCTCGATGAGGGGTTGGACTCGACCAGGCAACGCAGGGTGGACTCCAACTCCTGATTGCAGCGCTCGGCTTGTCCGTTAGCCTGAGGATGGTAGCCGGAGGTAAGGCTAACGGACGCTCCAAGCGACTTGCAAAAGGAGTGCCACACCTGGGAGACAAACTGCGGGCCTCGGTCCAAGACGATGTCCGAAGGGATACCATGGAGCCTAAAAACATGGAGGGTGAGGAGGTGGGCGGTTTGCAGGGCAGAGGGGAGCTTAGGGAGGGGAACAAAATGAGCAGCCTTCGAAAAACGGTCAACAATGGTGAGGATGGTGGTGTTGCCGTCAGACGGGGGAAGGCCGGTTACAAAATCGAGGGAGATGTGGGACCAGGGGCGACTAGGGGTTGGGAGGGGAAGAAAGGGGCCAGCCGGAGGTTTGGTACCGGACTTGTTTCTGGCACAGACGGGACAGGCCAAAACAAAGTCTCTAATGTCACTGGTCATGGATGGCCACCAGAAATGAGTCCTGGTGAGGGCGAGCATGCGGTTCACTCCAGGGTGGCAAGAGAGCTTGTTGGTGTGAAGCCACTGGGGCACCTCAGACCGCATGCTGGAGGGAACAAAGAGGGTACCGGGAGGACCACCACCAGGATCGGGTTCGGCAAGGAGGGCCTGTTGAACGGTGGTAGTGATGGGCCAAGAGAGGGAGCCAACAATACACGAGGACGGAATGATAGAATTAGAGACCTCGGGCGAATCAGGAGGAGCAAACTGCCTGGAAAGGGCATCGGGCTTAATGTTCTTGGAACCCGGGCGAAAAGTCAGAACAAAATTGAAACGATTAAAGAAAAGCGACCAACGGGCCTGACGGGGGGTCAGACGCTTGGCGTTCCTCAGATAAATTAAGTTCTTATGGTCTGTCCAAATCAAAAAAGGGGTCTCAGTGCCTTCTAACCAGTGCCGCCATTCCTCTAATGCAAGCTTGACTGCCAACAGCTCGCGGTTGCCCACGTCGTAGTTGCGTTCTGCTTGGAAGAGACGCCGAGAGAAGAAGGCGCAGGGATGGACCTTATTGTCCTGAGGAGATCGCTGGGAAAGGACCGCCCCTACCCCAGTGTCGGAGGCATCCACCTCCAAGATGAACTGGTGCGTAGGGTCTGGATGGCAAAGGATGGGCGCGGAGAAAAAGAGAGACTTGAGTCTCGTAAAGGCGGTCTCGGCCTCAGGGGTCCAATGAAAGGCACGGGCAGTAGAAGTGAGCTGAGACAGGGGGGCGGCGACACGGCTGTAATTTTTAATACATCGCCGATAGAAATTTGCAAAGCCCAGGAAGCGTTGTAACTGCTTCCTGGACTCGGGGGTCGGCCGCTGGAGGACCGTGCGAACGTGGGCCGTGTGTTGAGTGGGGTTGCGGGAATAAATAAGGATGTCATCGAGGTATACAAACACAAAATTACCAATGAAATCGCGCAAAACGTCATTAACGAGCGCCTGAAAAACAGCGGGGGCATTGGTCAACCCAAAAGGCATAACTAAGTACTCGAAATGGCCCAAGGGGGTGCAAAAAGCTGTCTTCCACTCGTTGCCCTCTTTAATACGGATGAGGTGGTACGCGTTTCGCAGATTGAGTTTGGAAAAACAAGAGGCCGACTGTAATTGTTCTTGTAAAGAATCAATGAGAGGAAGAGGATATTTAGTTTTAATAGTTATATTGTTTAAACCACGATAGTCAATACATGGTCGGAGTGATTTATCTTTCTTGGAAACGAAGAAAAAGCCAGCTCCCACAGGGGAGGTCGAAGGTCTAATAATGCCAGAGGCAAGAGACTCATTAATGTAATTGAACATAGATTCTCTTTCAGGACCAGAAAGGTTGTAAAGTCTACTTGACAGCAAGGGGGCACCAGGTAACAAGTCAATCGAGCAGTCATAGGGACGGTGAGGAGGAAGAGACAAAGCGCGCTGCTTGCTGAAAACAGCCGCCAGGTCGCGGTATTCAGTAGGAACTGAGGTGAGGTCAATCTCCTCTAGAGGAGGCGCGTTCCGAGGGAACTCTTTAATGGCGGAGCGAAGACAGTTGCTGAAACACTTGTCGCTCCATTTATCAATGCAGCCGCGCTCCCAGTTAATTACTGGATTGTGATTTCGAAGCCAGGGGAAACCTAAAATTACTTGGGGTGTACGAGAATTAAATATAAAGAAATCAGTCATCTCATTATGATTTCCTGAAATAATAACATGTAACTTAGTAGTCTTTAATTTAATACGGGTCAGAGTGTCTCTGGTTAAGCCAGAGACATAAATCGAAGGGATCTCGCGAGTAGGTAATGAATATTCATTAACTAGGTCAGCGCTGATCAAGTTCTGTTCAGCACCTGAATCAATGAGAGCTGAAAACGAAAAGCAACGATTATGTGTCTGAATGACCATGGGAAGTAGTAATTTGAATGGGGAGGTTAACGCAGACGTTCCCACCAGTAACTCCTGCTTTACTGGTGGAAGTTCTCGTTTCCCCGAAACAGACAGTGGTACAGAAAATGACCGGGATTACCACAATAAATGCAGAGATGGGCAGATACACGCCACTGTCTCTCTGCAGGAGTCAGCCGTGCGTGCCCCACCTGCATAGGCTCGGGGGAGCGATCCCATGAGGGAAAAGAAGATGATTGGCTGTGACCAGGAAGCAAGGAAGACTGGGAGTTGTAGTTCACAGGGGATTGTTTGGGCGAAGCGGACTCGTGGCGAAGGGTCATAAACCCGGAAGTGGGAGGATTATGGGATACGTAGTGCAGAGGTGCAGTCTTGGGCTCACCTGGAGGAGTCGGAAACCCGGAAGTTGAGGGTCGATGGGAATTGTAGTTTGCCTCTCTCCTTCTCTCCCAGAAACGGTCATCGATTGAGATGGCAAGGTCTATCAGTTTGTCGAAAGTCTCGGGTTGATCTCGCGTGGCCAACTGGTCTTTGAGAAAATCAGACAGAGCGTTAAGGAAAATACCTTGGAGGGCGGGCTCGTCCCATCCTGTTTGGGCAGCTAGGATCCGAAACTCCAGAGCGAACTCCGAGGCATTACGATGGCCCTGTCGTAAATTCAACAACCGCTTGGCGGCATTTGATGTCTGCAGGGGACGGTCAAAAATCCTGCGAAACTCTCGAAGGAAAAGTACATAGGAAGCAGGGGGGTTATCATGACCCAAGAGGAACGAGTGAGCCCATCGGAGAGTGTTATCTTTGAGTTGGCTTACGAAGAAGGTGATTTTGGCCATGTCCGACGAGAACTGGGAGGGAGCCCCCTCGAAGGCAAGTCGGCACTGGAGCAAGAAGCCGCCACATTGGTCAGGGTCTCCGGTGAAAAACTCAGATGGTTTAACAAATATTTGTTGAACAGGAGGAGTGGGACCAAGAGCCACGGGGGCTGGCGGAACGACTGGAGCTGAGGAGGCAGAAGCTTGCAGCTGACGTTTAATGGAATAAATCATACCTCCGAGCTCCTGAAGGTTGGACTGGACCGTTGTCTGGTGAGTCAGCACCTGATGAAGAACCTTGTCCAACCCATCGATCCGCTCCTCCGCGGAACCGGGGGGTGTCTGCTCGCTCTTGGTCTCATTCTGGGTCTTTTGTGGCTGGAGCATTTCTGTTACGATTGCGCGGGGAACCCAGATGTTATGAGACCCAGAACGAGGCAGACACAGGGGAAGTACAAAATAACAGTGTTTATTATTTACAGTGATATAATTAAAGTCCACACGCTGCTTCTCAGCGGCTGCTGGAAAGAGGGACGACAGGTTATTGTTTGTCCAACGGGGAGACCAGAGTGGTAGATTAAAAAGCGTCTTGTCCTTACAGTCCAAACCCGAAGAAGGTGAGCTGGTCCTTCAGTCCAAGGAGTGAGCAGCAGAGGGAAATCCAACAGGGGTCCAAAAGGAAACGAGGAAGGCTGGCAACTGGAGGCAAAGAGACACGAGGGATACCTGACAGGCCGAGGGATCCAGGTCAGGCCACGAGGAGAATCCACAAACACGAAGGAACCATGAAACTGTAAAAAAGAGCAAAAGGTGAACAAATTCTTTTCACCTAAACATTTCTACCTCAACAGTACTATACCATGAGAGGTGATATGCTCCAGCATTGAATCACATCGGACTGCAGCCTTAAGTAGATGGAAAGGCTCATCAGGCTGATGGCCGCCAGGTGTTGGTAATCAGCGGCCATCAGCAAGGCAGGCTGCAGGCAGTGGGACCCTTACACATTGTGAGATTATGTGTGTGGGTGCTTAAATCTGTCTAATGGAAAGATGAATGCGTCACATACTCAGTTGAAAGAGATGACAGCTAATGAAGTGTGTCTGAGTGATTGGATAGAATGAGAAATGGGAGGGACTTCAGAGAGTCAGTAAGGTGTTTGATTGGATAGAAGTTGAAAACAGGAGGTGTCACAGGAGTATATATTGATTATTCATTGGTGGAAAATGGGGGTGGAAGAAAATGTAGTCTGTAAGGGTGGAAACGGATCTGACACATGTCAGAATTGTACAGGGGACCCTAAATGCAAGTGTAGTGGACTAGGCCTCTGACCAAAACCTGCCTCTGAGGACCTTCATGGGACAGGAACTGTTATTTCATTGATTTGAATTCAGAAATACAAATTAGCTCATCCAGAGACTTTCTAATTGTATCCTGAACTAATCAATTGAAAGAACACTCTCTTTTTTATATTATCATTACTATTTTACAATATCTTGATAACCAAAAGTGTGTTTAGTTCATACCATTTTTAAATGTTGAAGTGAACCACTCATTTTAAATCAACTGTGAAACAGTATTAATGATTTTTAATCCTCATTCAAATTAGAAATCAAGTTAAATGTCTATTTTACAAAGTAATTATGCATTTTTTGATCTTCTGTCTGAAATGAGAAAGAGTGATGTCAGTCAAAAGTCAGACAGTCAAAAAACAAGTTGTAAGGCTGTCGTGTTTTTAAAACTCTCAGACAGTTAATAAGAGAACTGACACCTGCAGTGTTAGTCACTTCGCCAAAACATTTCTCTGTCTGTTCCTAAACATTTCCGCTGTTTTCTTGACTTGAAAAAACCCTTTGACGTCACTAGAACCACACCCCTGTTAGTTGCTTCAACCAATCAGGACTTACTAAAAGTGACCGGAAGCAGAATTCTTTAAAAGTCGACATTCCTAGAACTTTCGGTCTTTCTGAGTCTGTGGAACAATGTCTGCTCAGTCCTGAGTTTTCTGAGTCTTCTGGGGTTCTGTGGAGTAGTTCTGAAGTTTTTCCACTGCTGAGTGGAACTTCGACTCAGTTTTCCAGGCAGATGGAGTCATCCATCTCTGCAGGAGCCATGACACCTCGCTGTGGCTCCACCAGGCGAATGCCCTACAACTGCTGAGGAAGTTTGTTCTGTAGAACGGAGTATCTCATGACTTCTGCCGAGTCGCAGCCGCACTGATGAGACGCTGAAAGGTAGCGTGCCAGGGACCTCTTGACCGTAGCGGACCCATCCTCTGCCAAGGTAAAGAGTCGTCACGAGCTTCACTACCAGTGTACCGCGGCGAACTGCGCTTGAAAGGAGCGTGTTGTTCTGGTCTACAGACATAAATCTTCCTTCAACATCTCCCCTTTAAACTCTTCCATATTTCCCATCTTTAAAACTCTTCTATCTTGCCAGTAATTAATCCAGATATCTTCAGAAATGTCTGTTGTTTTTATTAAGTAAAACGTGCCAAGTTTTATTAATCAGAACCAGACCAGTCTAATCAAGTGTACAATGTTTTGATGTTAAATTTTGATTCTGTTAATAAATGACCACATTTATTTTGATGGGTCAAAGAAAATTAACGTCTCATGTCACTGATTAAACCATCTACGCACAGTACCTCTGTCACATATCTGTAAGTAGCTCGAAAAAGAGAGAACCCAATATTTAAATATGACTGTAGAGTAGCTCTGAAGCTAACCTAGCCTTTTACAACACTACACAAGGTAGTATATACAATTCTCTTTTGTTAACGCATTTTGAAGTCTGTAAAAGTAAATATGTTGTTTATTCTGACATAAGTGTGTGTGCCTTCTGAGCAAACAACCTGAGCAGGATGGAGGAGGAAGGATTCATGTTTCCTCTACAAAATGTAAGATATATAAGTTGAACAGAGCCTTTGACTTGTTTTGAAGAGAAAACTCTGAGATAAGTTATAATTGAGGGAGAGGACGCTGGCGCTGCATGTTCGCCGCTTCTCCGCGCTAAAAAGTCATTATACTGTTGCTATATTCGTGGACATTTATCTGGACTTATTTTTGTTCAGTAATTTCTCAATCAGTACTTATAACAGACAGCTTATTAGCACTCCCTAACAGGAATTTGGGACTATTGCTGTCAAACATACAACTCCAGCACGGCGGCTCGGACTTTGCTTGAAGAACTAGCAACTATTGCGCTCACCTTGCTGCTTCTGTCAACCTCCTGTGTCATCTGGATTGTTCCAGTTTGTCATCTTTTGCTGGATTTTTTCCTGTGCTATGCTGTGGATTACATCGCACTGCCTTTTGGATATCCTTTTCGGAGCCGTGGGTCTGCTGTTAGCAGC
Organism: Nematolebias whitei; assembly: GCF_014905685.2. Lineage (NCBI taxonomy): Eukaryota > Metazoa > Chordata > Actinopteri > Cyprinodontiformes > Rivulidae > Nematolebias > Nematolebias whitei. Next base: position 50,843,931 of record NC_056502.1, read on the forward strand.
TAGCTCTGTGCTAGCTTCCCCCGGCTTGGCTGGCTCGTCGATGTTGACCTACTCCGCCTCCCAGCTGATTGGACTCAACAACTGCTCCATCCCTCCTTCTGTTTCTACCATTAAACAACTGGGCCTTCTGCGTAGACCTCGTTATGTCCATAGAGGCTCTCGGAAGAGAACTGTTTACTCTCGGCAAGCTGGGTCTGACTCCATCCCTTCCATCTGGTCTACCGGTCCTGCCGCACATCGATTACGTCATCAGAACGCTGCCTCTGTAGTTCCTGATATTGCTGAAAGAACACAGCGCACTAAGTGGCAAGGAAAACGTGGAGTGGACTTCAGGCTGCTTAAACCCCTTCTAAAGGCTTCTACTCCAACCAATATTAAAATAGAACTTTTCAATGTTCAATCGCTATCCAATAAATCATGTCTTATTCATGATCATATTCTGGAGAAGAATTTGGACCTCTTGTGCCTTACTGAAACATGGCATCAACCAGATGTGTACAGCTCTCTGAATGAAGCCTGTCCCTCTGGATACAGTTACCTGCAGAAAGCCCGCTGCACTGGCCGTGGTGGTGGTCTGGCTGTAATTTACCGCAGTAATTTAAAATTATCACATTTAGCTTCTCAGGACTTTTTGTCTTTTGAATGTTTGGCCTTCAACCTCAAAGCCCCCCTCCTGATGAATGTTATATTGATTTATCGGCCTCCCAAACCACATGTTTCATTTAACTCAGAGATGCATGACCTCCTCACTTTTTTCTGCACATCTCCTGTGAAAAATATTATTCTTGGAGATTTAAATATCCACATTGATAATTCCTCTTCCCCTCTGGCAGCAGAGTTTAAGTCCCTTTTGGATTCTCTCAATCTCACTCAGTATGTTGACGCCCCTACGCACAACAGGGGGCACACTCTGGATTTGGTGATTACAGACACTATACCTATCAATAACTTATCTGTATATGACCTGGGTGTCTCAGACCACAGTGTCATCTCCCTGGAAGTGCCTTCAACTTCATCTGCTCCTAATCCTAAACGACTTATCGAGTTCCGTGACTTTAAAAACATTTCCCCTGAGGTTCTGTCCTCTGATCTCCACTCCCTGACCGCTGTCAATCACTCATCTGCAAATGACTCTGTGGATTACTACAACCAATCTCTCCAGGAGCTTCTGGACCTCCATGCTCCCTTTAAAGGAAGGCTGGTGTCTTTCTCCCGTTCAGCCCCTTGGTACACTGCTGAGCTGCGTAAGATGAAAGCAGCTGGCCGTGCTATTGAGAGACGTGTAAAATCATCTGGTCTCTCTGTACATCAGCAGGCATATAAAGAACATCAGAAAGCCTACGCCTTTTCTCTTAAAGAAGCACGGTCCAAATATTATTCCAACATCATCAACAACTGCCCTGGAAACTCTAAACAACTCTTCTCCACAATAAATCATCTCCTTAATCCCATTAAACAATCTCATGAGGACTCTGTTCAAAAATGCAACCTGTTCCTTTCATTTTTTAAAAACAAAGTTAACTCCATTAGATCTCAGCTCCATAGCCTCCCTGATCTTCATCTGCCATCTACCCGTCTGCATTCTGGGTCCCTGAGCTGCTTTGATGAGGTTGTTCAGAGTGAAGTGGAGACCATCATCAAGAAAATGAAGCCTTCATAGAAGAAAAATCATTGAATAGTGATAAACAAACCTCAGTGCTTATGAACTGACAAATTCAACAAAAAAATTTGAAAAGGCCAGTAAATAAATTTTAAAAACTCCTGAAAATGAAAAATTCTATTATTCAGTTTTTTGTTGCCTGTGGACTATGATGTTTGCAGATGACATAATATGTGGTGAGAACAGGAAACAGGCGGAAGAGAACTTGGAAAGGTGGAGGTATGCACTTGAAAGAAGAGGACTGAAAGTCAGCCGTAGTAAGACAGAGTACATGTGTGTGAATGATAGAGAAGAAGTGGAACAGTGAGGCTACAAGGAGCAAAGGTCACAAAGGTGCAGGACTTCAAGACTTGGGGTCCACTGTCTAGGAAAATGGGGAGTGTGGTAAAGAGGTGGAAAAAGAAAGTCCAGGCAGGATGAAGTGGATGGAGAAAAGTTTCAGGAGTGATTTGTGACAAAAGGATGTCAGCAAAGGTCAAAGGAAATGTTTACAAGACAGTGGTGAGACCAGCTATGTTGTATGGTCTGGAGACAGAGACATGGACAAAAAGACAGGAGACAGAACTGGAAGTGGCAGAAATGAAGATGTTCAGGTTCTCCTTAGGAGTGACAAGAATGAAAAGATTAGGAATGAGATCATCAGATGTACAGCACAGGTTGAACAACTGGGAGATAATGTTAGGGTGTATTCACACCAGCCCTGTTGTCCGAACTCTAGACTGTTTGCCTAGGAAGTCCGGTTCGTTTGGGGAGGTGTGAAATTGCCATCGAACTCTGTCACGGAACAAAAAGGCGAACTCTGGCCCGAGCTAAAATCTAGGTCTCGATCCGATAGAAGAAAACTTGAGCGCGGTTCTAGTATAGTGTGAATGTAAGCAGAACGGGCACTGCTTCGCACGCAGGAAGAGGACTACAACGCAGGGCAAACAAACACACATTTATCTTACCTCATATGGAGCTGTCAGCTTCCTTGTGTGAAAAACAACATTCTTCTGCCTCATCATCCACTCATGCTGAGTCCATTGTTGAAAAATGACAAAATAGAACTCCTAAAACCGCTAAAATTTGACGCCACACCGTTTTTGTTTTTATTTCCAGAAGAAGATTTTGATTTTTAACAAAACATTTATTGACAAATATAAAATGTACAGAATACGATTAATAAGACAAGATATTCACATCAGGTCAAAACTTAAAATAATTAAATTAGATGCTTATTAAATAACAGATTTCCCTGAGTTGATATGTTGCATAAGATCCCATTAAAAACCCATAGCTGCACAAAAGTTTTCATATTCCCAGTGGCTTTGTGGAAGAAGAACTCTAGCTTCAACCTGGCCTTGACGTTACATTTCCACAGGGCCACGGCATCGAGATGAGGAACAGCTTGGATTCTATCTCTACGAGATAAATAGCCATTTTTGCTTTGGCAATTAAAAAAGACAAAATTTGGCACTTTGGTTTGTTTTCCTTGCTGAAACGCAGTCCATAAATAAATACAGAACTAGTAAAAACGATGCCAAAACAGCTAAAAACACTCATCAATAAACTAAAAAATGTCAACAGTCTTCTACAATCAATAAAAACATGAAAAACACTCTCAGACAGACCACAGAAAGAACACTCATTTAAAACCACTGGACTAAAAACCGATAAAAACGAGTTTGTTGCAATGGCTCCATGTAAAATCCTCCATTGGAGATCGCCAGTCCGTTTTTTTATCGGAGGTTTGTACAGCGTCCTCCACTGAGGGGTTTGTCCTCTCAGACAGTCTGCCCACACGCTCACTTGTCTGTTCTTTAAAGTTCTTTCATTTAATACTTTGACACAGTCTTTATAGAGTACTTTTGGGCTCGTACTCTGGAGGCACATCTGTGAGTTTTTGTCATACAGCAAAGGACCGCTGTCTTTTGTGAAGCCGGTGGTCAGTGTCACATTAGGTGCTGGGTCTGTTGGGTCCGGCAAAACCTTTCTTTCGTGGAGTAGCTGCAGGAGACGCCTCCCTCCGGCCGTCATCCTCTCTTTCAAGAGGTCCAGGAAGCGCTGCACAAGTCTAATGGACCTGACTCCTAGCAGAGAAACAACGGCCTGGGTGTTGGAAAAGTCCGGTCCAGCTGCCTCCACCAGATGTTTCACAGTCATTGTCTTGGTCCTGCACAGCATCTCCGACAATCCTGGTACTGTGCCGCGACACACATCCAGTCTGGACCCACATACTAAAGGCTCTTCTAAAAACCAATGCAGAGAATTATGCGCCTGTGAATGATATAGTTTAAAAAGTCCACAGGATTTAAAAACACCTTGATAAAACTGAGGCAATCCCTTTAAGTTTAAAAGACTAAAATCAGTTAAAAACAGAGCAGCATCCAGCCCCAGTAAATTGACATGTCTGAGGATACAGCTGGCCACATCCCTCCACACGGGAGATCCAGTCATGTATTTCTGAAGAAACTGTAAGCGAAAAGTTGCTGTTCTACTGGCCAGGTGGACAAGGCCCTGACCCCCCTCCTCTCTTGGTAAAAACAATACAGACTGTGGCACCCAATGTCGACTATTCCAGAAGAAGTTGACCATTACTGACTGTAATTTTGCAAGCAGGCCAGATGGTGGGTCTAAAACAGATCATTTGTGCCACAGCTGTGATGCAACAAGGTTGTTGAAAACCAGCACTCTGCCTCGGTAAGACATTTGAGAGTGCAGCCATCTCCATTTTGACATTTTATTATTCAGTTTTTGCTCAATGTTTTCCAAGTTTTTATTTACAATTTTTTTACTGCCTAAAAACACACAAAGATATTTAAAACCGTCTTTTTGCCAAACGAGCCCTTGAGGGGGAACTGGGAGCCCACATGACCACTCCCCTATGACCAGGGCTTCGCTCTTTCTCCAGTTCACCCACGCAGCGGACAAGACAGAAAACTTTTCTGTTATCTTGGTTAAAATATTGGCATCTTGCTGATCTTTTATAAAAACAACAACATCATCAGCGTAGGCAACCATATTGTTCCTAAAACCAGGTAAAACCAGACCATAAACACTCGAGCGTATTTTCTGGAGGAGGGGTTCCAGGGAGAGTGCGTAGAGCATCCCTGAGAGCGCGCAGCCCTGTCGAACGCCTCTACACACCCTAAAAGGAGCACACAGGTTACCATTGATCTTTAGCACACTCTCAATGTCACTGTACAGTACCTGGATCTTGGCGATAAGACCTTTGCTAAACCCAAACCCCCTCATGGTTTTCCAGAGGAAACTGTGCTCAATGCGGTCAAATGCCTTTTCTTGATCTAGTGAAATCAAGCTAATTTGTAAACCCAATGAACCGGAGACCTCCAAAACGTCTCGAATTAGGTAGATGTTATCTACCATGGACCTGCTGGGGATGCAATAGGTCTGATCTCTGTGGATGATCTGCTCCATAACTTTCCCCAGCCTAGTAGCCAGGGCCTTGGAGAGGATCTTGTAGTCGGTAGGGGACACAGGGCGCCAGTTCTTTAAAGCCTGGTATCCACAGGTCTGGTTCTTGTTGTAGCCTGTTGTGTCCGGTTCTAGTGGGACCTCTATTTTTGTGTCTCCACTTTGCCTATAGTTCCCGTTAAGTGGGCGGATTGTTCACCTCTAGTGGGCGGATTATTAATATCAACGCACCTTACCAGCTGGTGGCGGTAGTGCTACATTAAGCTCTTTTCTAAGCACCACTAACATGTATTAGAAGAAGAGCTGGAAAACAACACACAACCAAAATGGATGACCTCCGTGAACTTGAAGCAGAACCAGCCGCACAGCCCGTCCTGGTCGCTGTCCCGCAAGATGGAGAGCAGGGCCGAGGTGTCAGAGATGCTCTGATGGAGTACCTCATGAGCTGTAAGTTATCCTAATTCCACCCCTTAATCTTTTTTTACCTCCCTAGCCTTCCTTAGATACAAGTGAACGTTAAAGTGTTGATTTGAAAATAAACATGGATTAATAATTATTCTTGTTTGTTTAATGTACAGACATGCCTTATTACCAGGTTCGTGTAAAAATGGCAAAACAAACACTGCTGCTGTGCTTCTATCACATATGCTGCGTTTTTTAGTGGCTGTAGTTTTAGAAAAACTGTATACTCCTTAATTTTTGTTTTTAACAAAGAACCAAAATGTAAGAGTTGAACTTGCTGCAGCTCCAAGATGGCCGCCAATTATCCACAGCTGACGACCATCTGCATGACAAGCTCCTTGGCTACATAAGGCTGTAGTCAAGCTCTTCTCGTCGCTGGAGCATTACTTCCTTCCGGGTAGTCGTGTTTCTAGCCAGTATCTTGATTATATGAAGAGGATACCTTACCTTGTTTTCTTGTGTCTACAGTTGTCTGGTCATCTCGGATCCTGCCCTTGGTTCTCCCTGTGTCGGAGTCTCGCCTCGTTTGCCTTTGCCCTCCAGCCACTTGCCTGCCTTGGGATTTTCCCCACAACCTCACCCCACAAGGATTACCTGTAAGGAAAGACAAGACAGTTTGAGCTGCCTCCACTCGACTCCTAGACCTGACCTTGTCTCTCCCTCTTTCAGGAGTCCCAGGCCACCATTTTGTAAATACCTGTCAGCTCTTTTCACTGTAAATAATAAACACTGTTTTGCTTATTTAGACTCTTGTCGTTCTGGCTCTCGTACCAACTGGGTTGTCCAAATCATAACAGATAATGCTCCAGCCAGACTATACCCAGAACGAGACCAGAAGCGAACAAGCTTCATCATCCGTTAACACTGAGAACATGGACAGTTATGGAGAGGTTCTGAAGAAAATTATGGCCCAACAACAGAGCACCCAGGCAAATTTATTGGAACTTGGATGCATGGTTCATGCTATTAACCGACAACTTGTTTCTCCTTCTCCCACAGCCGCAGCTTCGCCTTTACCGAGTCCTACTGAATTCAGCCCTGTAAGTCATTCCACAAACCAACAACTGTTTATTAAACCTTCTGAACTTTTTTCTGGAGACCCTGATCAGTGCAGAGGTTTTTTGCTACAATGCAAACTCGCTTTCAAGGGGGCTCCCCAGTATTTTTCTTCAGACATTGCTAAAGTAAACTTCTTCATTAGTCAACTCAAGGGAAACGCTTTAAAATGGGCTACTTCATTTATGTACCTCCATGAACTAGAATCTGTGTCTTTTGATTCGCTACTCACCGAGTTTTGTAAAATATTCGACCGCCCGCTGCAACAATCCAATGCCGAGAAGCGTCTGCTGGGATTACGGCAGGGCCGGCGACCGGCGTCCGAACACGCTCTCGACTTCCGCATCCTGGCGGCCCAGACAGGTTGGAACGACAGAGCCCTACAAGGTACCTTTTTGAATTCTCTATCCGATTATGTAAAGGATCAAATCGCCGCTCGTGATGAGCCTGCTAGTTTCGACGCGCTAATTAATTTAGCGATCTCTCTCGACGAACGCTTTCGGGAACGCCGTAGGGAGCGAGACTACACCTCCCAGAATCCTTCCGGTTCCGCTGTACCGCTGAGTGGGGCTTACAACTACAATTCCGCCCCAGAAGACTACAAGTCCCAGACAGAGTTTTCTAACACTCAGTTAGATCGGCCCGAACCTATGCAGATTGGTCGTACCAGTTTGACTCCTCAGGAGAGGCAGAGACGTAGGAGTTTGGGCTTGTGTTTGTATTGTGGGAAAAGAGGGCACTTTGTAGCCTCCTGCCCACTTCAGGGAAACTCCAACGTCCACCAATAAGGAGGGAGTTACGGGTGGGCACGGCATCAATCTCCCCTTTTTTGAGACTTACCTTACCTACAGTAATTTTAATCAACCACAATCGTTTCGCAGTCACAGCTTTAATTGATTCAGGCGCCGAACAAAATTTAATTACTCAAGATTTGGTTGAAGAGTTCTCCCTTCCAGTCAAGGGGATTGAGTCAATCTCTGTAGCCGGGGTTACAGGGGAGGTTTTGACCCAGGTTAAATTTAAGACGACAGATCTTCATTTAATAACCTCGGGAAATCATCATGAGACCACTAGCTTTTTTGTATTCGAGTCGCCCAACTCTCAATTAATATTTGTGTACCCCTGGCTTAAGAGCCATAATCCCCACATTAATTGGAAATTAGGAAGGGTAGAGAGGTGGAGCGACAAATGTTTAAAGTACTGTCTTCGATCAGGGGTCTCAAACATGTCCAGGCCCAAATCAGAGTTCTGTGAGACCGACCTGTCCGGTGTTCCATCCGATTATCACGATTTAGCTCCTGTATTCAGCAAACAGCGGGCCCTATCATTACCTCCACATCGCCACTACGATTGTCCCATCGACCTCCTTCCGGGAGCCTCTCTGCCTTCGAGCCGCCTTTTTAATATCTCCGGTCCTGAGAGGGAGGCTATGAGGTCGTACATTGAGGAATCCCTCGATTCAGGGATCATTCGCCCTTCAACTTCACCTCTAGGTGCAGGATTCTTTTTTATCACCAAGAAGGATAAGTCTCTGCGTCCTTGCATCGACTACCGTGAACTCAACAACATCACTATTAAAAACAAATATCCCCTTCCACTAATCAATTCCATCCAAGAGCAGTTACAACCAGCCACCATCTTCACCAAATTGGACTTACGCAATGCGTATAACTTGGTTCGCTTTAGACAAGGCGATGAGTGGAAGACCGCATTCAGAACCCCGTTGGGTCACTTTGAGTACCTGGTGATGCCTTTTGGGCTCACTAACGCTCCTGCAGTATTCCAGGCTTTGGTTAACGACGTGTTAAGGGATTTTATTGGGGACTTTGTTTTCGTCTACCTCGACGACATCCTCATTTATTCAAGAGACAGAAACGAACACGTTAACCATGTTAGAGCTGTTTTGCAAAGACTCTATGAGAATCAGCTTTTTGTGAAGGGGGAGAAGTGTGATTTTCATGCCTCATCTGTGTCCTTTTTGGGGTTCATCTTCGGGGAAGGGTTTTTCAGGACCGACCCCGAGAAAACTAAGGCAGTGGTGGAGTGGCCAGTTCCGGAAACAAGGAAACAACTGCAACGATTCTTGGGGTTCGTAAACTTCTATAGGCGTTTCATCAAGAATTACAGCCGCATCGCCGCACCCCTATCTCAGCTTACCTCCACGACCAGAGCATTTAAATGGACTCCTGAGGCCGACGCTGCTTTTGGTAAGCTGAAGGATTTGTTCTCATCTGCACCCATTCTCTGTCATCCAGACCCCACTCGGCAGTTTATCCTTGAGGTGGATGCATCGGATACAGGTGTCGGGGCGGTCCTATCTCAGAGGTCGCTCCTGGATGACAAGGTACACCACTGTGCATTCTTTTCCCGCCGTTTGTCCCAAGCAGAGAGAAATTATGATGTGGGCAACAGAGAATTATTGGCCGTTAAATTGGCTTTGGAGGAATGGCGCCATTGGCTTGAGGGCACAGAGACTCCCTTCCTGATTTGGACTGACCACAAGAACCTTACATATTTGAGAGAGGCTAAACGGTTAAACCCCAGACAAGCACGATGGTCATTATTTTTTAACCGTTTTAACTTCACGTTGACTTTCCGACCTGGTACTAAGAACATCAAGCCTGACGCTCTCCCGCCAGTTTTCTCCTCCAGACACTCCTGAGCCTGTTGAGGGCATCATCTCCCCGGTTTGCATTGTCGGAGCCCTTACCTGGCCTATTTTGAGAGACGTTCGTGAAGCCCACCTGACAGAACCTGATCCTGGCACTGGTCCCCCTGGCACTTTGTTCGTCCCCTCACATATGAGGTCTAAGGTACTCGACTGGCTCCACACCAATAAACTCTCTTGTCATCCCGGTACAGCACGTATGTTGTCTCTTACGAAGAGACATTTCTGGTGGCCCACGCTTTCTAAGGATGTCAAGGACTTTGTTGCGGCCTGCTCCACTTGTGCCAGGAACAAGACCTGTACTCAGCCTCCTGCCGGTCTTCTACAGCCTCTGCCAACGCCCAGCCGTCCATGGTCTCATATTTCAGTGGACTTCGTCACCGGGTTGCCCCCTTCAGAAGGTAACACCACTATTCTGACTGTCATCGACAGGTTCTCTAAGGCAGCACATTTCGCCCCACTACCCAAGCTCCCATCTGCCCTGGAGACAGCACAGATCTTGGTTCAGCAGGTTTTCAGGATACATGGCATCCCTTCAGATGTGGTCTCTGACAGAGGACCACAGTTCATTTCCCAAGTTTGGCGTTGTTTCTGCAGGACTTTGGGGGCGTCCACCAGTCTCACTTCGGGTTATCATCCTCAGTCAAATGGACAGACTGAAAGATGCAATCAAGAGTTGGAGACCACCCTGAGGTGCATAGTGGAGCGTAACCCCTCAGCTTGGAGTCAACATCTTGTGTGGGTCGAGTACGCCCACAACTCGCACACCTCCTCGGCCACAGGTATGTCACCTTTTGAGGCTTCACTGGGCTATCTCCCTCCCTTGTTCCCCAGTCAGGAGACAGAGGTGTCGGTTCCGTCTGTTCAGCACCACTTCCGCCGTTGTAGACGTGTCTGGCGCCAAACAAGGACGGCTCTACTTCGCACTGCGGCTCAAAATAAGAGGTTCGCGGACCGTCACCGTTCCGCCGCGCCTTCTTATCAGGTGGGCCAGAAGGTGTGGTTATCCACTAGAGACATTCATCTAAAGGACACTCCCAGGAAATTGGCTCCTCGCTTCATCTGTCCTTTTTCCATAGACAAGATCATCAATCCCTCGGCTGTGCGCCTACAGCTCCCCAGCTCTTTGAGGATCCATCCCACCTTCCACGTGTCTCAAGTTAAACCCGTTTCAGAGAGCCCATTGTGCCCTCCTTCCGACCTCCCTCCACCCGCCCGACTTATTGACAACCATCCTGCTTTCACTGTCCGTACCATACTGGATGTCCGTCGCCGGGGACGGGGCTTCCAGTACCTCGTGGATTGGGAGGGCTATGGCCCGGAGGAGCGATCTTGGATCCCTCGTTCCTTCATATTGGACCCCAGCCTTATCACCGCCTTCTTCAAGGTCCACCCCGAGAAGCACATTGGGTCGCCCAGGGGCGACTCGTGAAGAGGGGGGTACCGTAAGAGTTGAACTTGCTGCAGCTCCAAGATGGCTGCCAATTATCCACAGCTGACGACCATCTGCATGACGAGCTCCTTGGCTACATAAGGCTGCAGTCAAGCTCTTCTCGTCGCTGGAGCATTACTTCCTTCCGGGTAGTC
>NC_056502.1:50854877-50868460 GCF_014905685.2 Nematolebias whitei
TTTTATTAGAAATAAAGACCTGTACAAAAAAAAACAATTATACACTAATTATATATGCAAACTTAACAAGCTACGTTTGGCTATTTGTGGGCTTACCTTGCAGGATCTACATTTCTATAGATCAACTATGATCTACTCTAAATATTTTTAAACATGTCTGTTTGCCATGGAACGGGCAATGGATTCCAGCACCCCAAGGAGTGCCTGACTGAAAGCAGCACTCTGTTCAGCCTCCTGCCTTCGCTGTGCTGCTTCCTCTCTGCGAACATCTGCTTCCTCTCTCCTCAAGGCCATCTCCTCCCTCCTAATTGCCTTCTCCTGCTTCCTCGCTGCTGTAGCTTCTTCTTGCCTTGCTTTTTTGGCATCCTCACAAATAAAATGGAAGTGTTCCTCTCTCTGCTTCCGGTTCATCGCCTCTTGTTCTGTATGTGCAGAAACAAAGCTCTCTGCTGCACTTGTTGATCTGCGCTTTCTATTGCCTAGGAATAACACACAAGAAAATGGCTGTTAGATGATGAAGTACAGGTAGAGTTTTTAAATAAATTATTTACATTAAAGTTCCTGCTAATTTCAAAAGGTGTTTGTTCACAAGATCAGAAATGATTCTGTTCATAAAGCAGTCGTACTTTAATGATAGTAAGCAGGTGGGCATAAATAAACTACATGTAGTCATTTACAACGGTTTGTGCTAATTTAGAAAAAGAACAGAGCATCGTTAATCTGAACAAAAATCACTACACCCTGTATAATTTCAATAATAAACTTCATAAATGAAAGTTTAAGTAATAAATGAATAACTAAATTTAACATTTATCCATTACAACTGAATAAACAAGTAGTTTGAATACATGCAAGGTGTTTTACAACAAAAACAAAACAACATTCATATCAACATGATCAATGTGATGTTAAACACGATTGTTGCTTCTTCTTACCTAGTAACGGGTGCTGTTTGGTGCCGCTCTGCTGCGTGTTGCCCGGTGGCATGGATGTGCCCGGTGGCGTAGATGTACTCTGTGGTGTAGATGTACTCGGAGCTGGTGTGGTCGGGAAGGGTCAGAAGCGGGGAGGATTGGACAGTCAAAAGCAGAATCTGGCGAAACTTCATGTTCAGTGGGACTTTCTGCATCAAAATAAGAGTGGAAAAACAGCAACAGAGTACAGTTAGCAATGATGCTAACTAATAACGACGGAACCGCGTCAGCCTCGTTTGTTCAGAGTACTTTCAGAAAACGCAAAGAAACGGTTGCACGAGGAAAAGGAAATATGCTTAAAGTAAATAAAATACACTCACCATCAACTATTAGTTTTTTAAGCTTTCCTCTTTGCTTTGGTGTGCGATGGAGCCCTGCACCGCCATCTGCGCAGACACCTCTTGAAAAATCTTTTCATTTCGTTTCGTTCCATCTAGCTCGCGCTGCACTTGTTCATCGGCCAGCAAACACAGAAATGCCTGAACTTCAGCATTCGACCACGGTTGTGCCATGATTATTTGTTTTACCTTATAAAATATTCCAAAATATGCTCCTCCGATTTCTTGTTGTCTGTTATGCGGGTGAAAAAGAAAATGGTGGATTGTGATTTCCGGTGGAAGACTGAATCTCCGCCCTCCACCAATGAATACGCCCCCTGACCAATCAGTGACCTACAGTGCGCTGATATCACAACTAGACCCTACAAGAACCAGACCTGGGACCTCAGTGATTTAGGTCCCAAAAATGGGGTGGGTTCCACCACTAGATGCATTGTTGATAAAACCCGTAATCGGCCACAACTAGTTACATAGGAGTACCAAAAAGCCCCGTGGATAAGGGGCTTATGTCTTGCAGGTTCCCTTTTTTTGGCAGCAGGGTGACGACCGCCCTGCAGCAAGACAAGGGGAGTGAACCAGTGAGCAGACTCTCATTGTATACTTAGAGCAGGTCTGTGGCTAGTATGTCCCAGTAGGCCTTGTAGAACTCCACAGTGAGTCCGTCAACACCCGGAGACCTCTGGCCCTGCATGCTGAGGAGGGCTGTTTGGAGTTCTTGCAGCCCCAGGGGGCGCTCCAGTTCATTGTTGTTCTCTTCAGAGACCTGGGGTAGTTCCTTGCAGAACTCCCCGAACAGTTCCTCGTTCTCTTCATACTCGCTGTGGAACAGAGAACAGTAAAACTCCACAGCCCTTTTCCTGATCTGACCTGGTTCACTCAGTTGCTGCCCTGTGTCCGACAGCAAAGAGTGGATCAGCTTTCTCTGCCCGTTCTTCCTCTCCAAGCCGAAAAAAAAGCTAGAGGGAGCATCCATCTCTGTGATGTTTTGTATCCGGGACCTGACCAATACACCTTGGACTTTACTTTCCAGCAGGATTGCTAAAGTTAGTCTTTTAGATTTGAGAGCTTCAATGTGCTCTTGATTCCCCGTGGATTCACTAAGTCATTCTAATTCCACGATATTCATCTCCAGATCTCTGATAGATCTGGTAATGTCACGAGTAACATTCAGAGTGCGCTGCTGACTCAGCAGTTTTATCTGAACTTTCCCATAGTCCCACCATTGTTTCAGGCAGTTAAAATCAGCCTTTCTCTGTCTAAAACCAGACCAAAAATAATTTAAAATTTCTTTAAAACCTTGATCGTAAGTTAGAGCTGAGTTAAAGTGTCAGTAAGTGTTTCTAGGTAAAATGTTTCTAATAAAAACACTACCTAAAAGCAACGAGTGATCTGTAAAAGCCACTGGTAAAATCTGGCATGTTTTAAACACGTTAAAATGATGTTTAAAACAGTAAAAACGATCAAGTCGAGCCATAGAGATTCGGTTTTCTTTAATGTGGGACCATGTGTACTGCCTGGAGCCTGCATGCATCCTCCTCCACACATCCTCCAGGCCGTGAGACGAGACCAGCCGCCGCAGAGCATGTTGGGCCGCTGGATGAGGCTCTGCATGATTGCAGTCCAGAGATTCGTCTTCAGTGCAATTAAAATCCCCACCTATAAAAACATAGTCCTCAGGCCCACAATCTCCCAACCTCTCCCCAATTTCTTCTAAAAAAACGTTTTTTCTCTGCATTGGCAGTGGGAGCGTAAATGTTGATAAAAATTACATTAAAAGGATCTAAACAAGTTTTGACTTAAAGGCATCTACCCTGAACAATGTGATGTGTTTCTACATGGCTGGGAGTGAAGGCCTTTGCAAAAAGGAGTCCTACGCCTGCACTCTTAGATGTGCCATGGCTCAAGATGATCTCTCCATTCCACTCCCTGCGCCATTCTGCTTCATTGAGTGCATCACTGTGTGTCACCTGTAGAAAGAGTACATCAATCTTTTTATAGTTCATGGTTTGATAGATTAGTTCACGCTTGAAACCTTCTCTTGCCCATTTATATTCAAAGACGCTATTTTAAAAGTAACCATGGGTAAAAGGTTAAAAAGCATGTACCAAAAGACTATAAAAATTATTAAGACGCAGATGTGTGTCATATTGTTCAGAATTGTTTTCGTGCTGTGCTCATTAATTTCTTTAGTCTGTAAACTTGCTGATCAGTGAAACCTGATTCCTTCTTGTGCCTGATATGATAACTGGCTGAGAAGTAGAAAGTTCTCAAATTCGGGAAATGGCTTTCTAGTTTGACTCCTCTCAGCCCTTTGGTTTGCTGGAGGAAAGTCAGGAATAGTTCCACAGGGTATCTGGGTTCGCTTTGGTCAACCTGTGAGGCATGGGAGGACTCACTGAAATCAGAGCCTCAGCCTTCACTGTTGCTGTCTGTTTTCGTTCCTCTCTGCAACTATTTTGCCGAGCTGCTTGCTGGCATATGGTGTAGCGTCTGTGTTTTTTCTTTTGCCTCGTTTCTTTACTTGGGTTGGGGCCCCCAGCTCCATCTCCTCTACAACCGCCCCTGCTTCTCCCTCCACACCAGCTCCTGACCTCTCACTTTTTTTCCTTCACCTTTTTTTTCTCCATCCACCTCCGCCTCTGCTTTCCCTTCCCGATCACCACGCACTATACCCTCATCATCCTCCTGCACTTCTCGCTCTCTGTTTCTCTCCCCCCGAGCCTCCTTCTCACCGTCCACACCACCACCATTCTCCCCTCCACCACACACCTCCGTGCTGTTACCATTATCCCCACACACACTTGTTTCCCTACCCACAGCTGGCAACTCAACATTAATACAAACCCCATCAGCGGGGGCCGCGGACCCCCCAGCCGTAGCAGCGGGAGGGGGACCAGCGGCAGTGTCGGACCCCCCCGCAGCAGCGGCGGGAGGGGAAACAGCGGTAGTGTCAGACCCCCCAGCAGCAGCAGCGGGAGGGGGACCGGCGGCAGCCGGGGGGGTCCTCCGCAGCAGCGGGCGGAACCGGCACGGCTCTGTTTGGGCACATTTTAATTACGTGCCCCTCTTGGCCACATCCAAAACATTTCATGTTCGCTGAAGTAGCGAACAAAAGATAATCAGAATTATCCAGTTTGACATGAAACCTGATGTTAAACTCTTCCCCCCGTTTGTTCAGGATCATGAACAGTTGTCTCCTGTGAGAGACAACGTGTTTGAGAAGGGGTGATCTACACCCCGTCAAGATTTTTTTGATCGGGGACACCACCTTCCCATGTCTGGACAGTTCTTTGATTAGAAACTTGCATTTCATTAACACCCAGTGAAAAAAACAGTAAGAAAGAAAAGTCAAAGATATAGAATAAACAACTATTCTCACACTCGCTCTTCCTCCGCTCCTCCACGCACCCTCCTCTCAGAACAAGAAGAAGAAGAAGAAGAAGTGTCTTCTTCAAAGGTTTTTGTGTCGTTTCTTTCAGTAGTTCTTGGTGCAGCGCCACCACAGGCTAGTGGGGGAACAGGTTGGTTTGAACAGGTTGGCTCGACTGCACAGTGCAGTGTGAATGCAAACGCAACAGCTCAAATGTAAACAAAAGGTCATGAATATTGGTCTCCAACTGAACCGAGTCTACCGGACTATCAGGTGTGAAAACAACCTTAGAGAGACCAGACTGAGATGGTTTGGACATGTCCAGAGGAGGGACAGTGCTTTGGAAATGTCCAGAGGAGGGACAGTGGGTATATTGGTAGAAGGTAGGGGATGAACAAGTACATATTTTTGAAAGTCAACTTCAACATGATAAAAGTCCAGTTGACATAGACTATTCGATGTGATGTCATAGGAACTCAAGATGCTATTCACAAAAATACTTCATTTATTAATTACAAAAAAATTAAAGCTGCAAGCAGCATTGGAGTCCCTTGCAGCAAAGCGCCGCTCCAGCCTTACGGCGACCATGGGTGCTCCAGCAAATCCACTCAGTCGCCATCGTGAATGTTGTCGTGCCAATCCCGCACGCCTTCACCACAGGGTGCATTTCACCAATTTTCGACATCGCCTTCCATCCATGTCGTTACTTGTCCAGCTCTAGGTTTTACAAGTATAGGCAAAATCTGGCCTTCCAGACAGGAGTTATGGTGACTTCCTGTTTTGTGGCGCATGTTTGACAAGCACTTCCTTTATGCTTTTCAACATGTCATGTGTGATAATCAACAGTTAGCGAACAAAGTTTCAGTCTAATATCTTACACAGTACAAAGCTGGAAGTGTTCTTCCTATAATCGAGAGTTTTTTCTCTGAGTAGGTGGGGCTTAAGTGATGTCATGAATCAACAATGCCAATGTGTGTACAAGTGCTCACTGATGAAGCACAAAAACTCAGGTTCAGATTGAATGATGTAACACTGAGATATAACTGTTGGAATAATGTAGGGGCGCACTTAAGTGAAATGTTAAAGAACATTATTAATGTGTCTACAAGTGCTCACTGACCACGTACATAAAATCTGGTACATAAAGGATGATATTTGACTGGGATATAACTGTTGGAATAATTTAGGGGGTGCACTGGAGTCAAAAGTTAAACAACAATACATGTGTGTCTAGAAGTGGTCACTAATGACGTATCAAAAATCTGGTTCAGATCAGTTGATATATCACTGAGATCTAAGTTTTTGAATAATGTAAGGGGCGCACCCGAGTCAAATGTTAAATAACAACATAAATGTATATAGAAGTGCTCACTGATCACGCACCAAAAATATGGTGCAGATCGGGTAAGATGTCATTGAGATACAACAGTTTGACTAATCTAGGGGGCACAGTTGACTCAAATGTTAAACAACAATACCAATGTGTCTAGAAATGCTCACAGATGATGCATAAAAAAATCTGGTGTGGATAGGATGATGTATTATTGAGATACAATTGTTGGAATAATCTAGGGGGCTCACTAGAGTCATTTGTTAAACCATAATATCAATTTGTCAAAAAGTCCTCACTGATGATGCACATTAAATCTGGTACAGATCGGCTGTTGTATAACTGAGCTATAACTGTAGGAAAAATGTAGGTGGCGCTATGGAGGCTATTGGGCAATTATCATGGATTCCTGTTGAAGGGGTGGCTGACAATCAATCATAGGGATTTTGGTGCACCTCGGCTTAAATCTGTGCAATTTAGAGCCAAACGTATTGTAACAGCGTCACTTCTGAATTCGGCACACTGCCACACCCACATCTTCCAGTAAAAACAGTTTGTGCTTTAAAGCAAGTCAGACCAACTTGTTAAATGTCTTCTAACGCAGGATCATCCTGATTAGGTCAAGGATGTCAGAAAGGAAGTATTCCAAGCAAAACAAGGGACTTCCTGTTCTGAGGGAGCAGGGCTTTGATGACGTCAGAATATGACCACAAAGGATCCTCGGGCATCGGACAGGGATGACTCATGCCAACTTTGGTGCGTTTTGGTCTTTCAATGTGAAAGTTGTAGCGTTTAGAAATTTATGGCATGAAGCTCAAATTTGAGGCCTGGCCACGCCCCTTTGACATATACAAAAATGCAAGCTTTTGATAACTTTTACTCCCCAATGTGTTAAGGGCATATTAACCAAGTGTGAAGGCATTCCATCAAAATCCCTAGGAGGATTTTGTTAAAATGCACCATTAGAAACGCCCAAAATTGACCCTTTGACCCAAAATGGCCGACTTCCTGTTGAGTTTGGACCAGGGCTCCAAGAGACTTTTTCATAGGTCCTGAGAAGATACAGATGATCACCAAGTTTCAGAATTATCGGTCCAAAAATGGCCTGGGGCTGAGGTTTTAAAATATTCTAGGGGGCGCTGTGGAGGTTTTTGGCTACTTATCATGGCTTCCTGTTCAAGGGGTGGATAATGATCGATCATACTGTTTTTTGTGCACCTCGGTTCAAAACTGTGGAATTTAGAGCCAAACGTATGGCGACGGCGTTACATCTTACTTCGCCGCCCACGTGCTCCACCCAAAACTGTCAGTGTTGCAAAGCAAATTACACCAAATGTCTTCGGTCACTGGACACACTATCATGCTGATCAGGTAACGGGGTCAGATAGGAATCGTTCAATGTAAAACTTTTCATTTCCTGTTGTCAGGGGGCTTGGCTTGTGATGTCATGATTTGACAATTCAGTCTTGCAGGGGACCGGATGTGGACCCCGCCCCTTCAGCATGCTCCAAAATGAACCGTTTAGATAACTTTGCGTCCCCCATGCCTTTTGACCAAAACAGCCAAGTTTGAAATCGATTGAGCGAAATCCCTAGGAGGAGTTTGTTCAAATGCAGAGGCTGTAAATCGCCAAAAAGGTGTGAAAATTGGCCCAGTATTCCAAAATGGCCACCTTCCTGTTTATCATACAACGTTGGTGCCAGAGGGTTTTCTGTGCATCTTGGGGAATTGGACAAGCGTACCCAATTTCATGTTTCTACGACAAACTAAGGTTAATGTGGAGGGTATTTTGAACATTTCTAGGTAGCGCTCTTGAGCCGTTTCTGTTGCGATTTTTGCCACACCCTTAAAATACGTAATTTTTCAGCAGTCCTGATGCGTCCACCAAATTTGGTTACTTTTGGGATATGTTAAGGCCCCAAAACGCCAAATCGTTTGGCAGAAAAAATTGTAGCTCGGGAATGAACCAGGCGTATACATTAGGCCAGCCTAAAAAGAACAACAACACATTGGGAGTGTATATTTATCATTTATCATACTACAATAAGTCACAGGAAAACCAAAACTATTGTTAAGCTGCAAAAGTTAGTTTTATTTTATTCAATCCACTAAATAAAATTAAAGCTGCAAGCAGCATTGGAGGCCCTCGCAGCAAAGCGCCGCTCCTGCTTTACAGCGACCGCAGGAGCTCCAGCTAGTCCTCCCAGTTGTCATTGCAAACTCTCTTGTGCCAATCCCGCACACGTTCACCACAGGGCGCTTTTCCCGAATCTTTGACATTGCCTTCCGTCCATGTCGTTACTTGTCCAGCTGCAGGTCTTACAAGTATAGGTGAAATCTGACCTTCCTGCCAGGAGTTATGGTGACTTCCTGTTTTGTTGCGAATATTTGACAAGCACTTCCTTTATGCTTTTCAACATGTCATTTGTGTTAATGAACAGTTAGCAAACTAATTTTCAGTCTAATATCTTACACAGTGCGCAGCTGCAAGTGTAATCCAATAATCAACAGTTTTTTCTCTGAGTAGGTGGGGCTTAAGTGATGTCATGAACCAACAATGCAATGTGTGTACAAGTGCTCACTGATGAAGCACAAAAACTCAGGTTCACATTGGATGATGTATCACTGAGATATAACTGTTAGAATAATGTAGGGGGCGCACCGGAGTCCAATGTTAAAGAACAATATCAATGCGTCTATATGTGCTCACTGATCATGCACATAAAATCTGGTACATATTGGATGATATTTCACTGAGATATAATTGTTGGAATAATCTAGGGGGCTCACTAGAGTCATATGTTAAACCACAATATCAATGTGTCTAAAATTCCTCACTGATGATGCACAATAAATCTGGTACAGATCGGATGTTGTATCATTGAGATATAACTGTAGGAATAATGTAGGTGGCGCTGTGGAGGCTATCGGCCACTTATCATGGAAACCTGTTCAAGGGGTGGATAATGATCAATCATAGTAATTTTGGTGCAACTCGGCTGAAATCTGTGTAATTTAGAGCCAAACGTATTGCAACGACGTCGCTTTAATTTGCCACGCTGCCACATCCACACCCTCAAGCAAAAACGGTTTGTGCTTTAAATCAAGTCAGACCATAGTATATGTCTTCTAACACAGGATCATCCTGATTAGGTCAATGGTGTCAAAGAGGGAGCATTCCAAGTTAAATTAAAAAAAGACTTCTTGTTCTGAGGGAGTGGTGCTTTGATGACGTCAGAGTATGACATGAATGGATTATTGGGCATCCAACAGGGATGAGTCATGCAAAGTTTCGTGCATTTCAGTCTTTTCATGTGAAAGTTATAGTGTTTGTAAATTTATAGCATACCAAATTTCATGTTCCTACAACAAACTAAGGTTAATGCGGAGAGTATTTTCAAAATTTCTAGGTGGCGCTCTTGAGCCGTTTCTGTTGCGATTTTTGCCACGCCCTTAAAATACGTAATTTTTCACCAGTCCTGATGCGTACGCTAACCTTGTTGACTTTTGAGATATGTTAAGGCCCCCAAAACGACAATTCATTTGGCGGAAACAATTGCAGCTCGGGCCTGAACAGAGCGATTACAATAGGTCTTCGCAGCGCTTCGCTGCTCGGGCCGAATAAACCATGGTGTTGGCAGTCAATTGACGGTGGTGCTCCCCTCTGTTTTTATTTTAATTTTATTTAGTGGATTAAATAAAATTAAAATAAAAACTATCCACCGGCAATGGATTAGCCATTGGATTCTCCATCGGCGAGCGTGGTGGTGAATTATCTACCTCCGGTGTGCACTGTGCACCACTGCCGGTGGAGAATCCACCACTGCCGGTGGAGAATCCACCACTATGCATTGTGCGTGGTGGTGGATTCATATTTATTATTTAGTGGATTAAGTAAAATAAAACTTAAAAACAGCGGGGCGGGCAGTGGTGGAATCCACCACGGGCGGTTGTACCAGAAGAGTCATCTTTAGTGAAATACTTCCACACTCTTGATGAATTTCTAACTGTTTGGCAGGTCTTGGCCTGCTCCTCACCTTCCATCTGCTTGGAAGAATCCCTTTTGTAGCCAACGACCTGGTGCTGATAACGTGACACAATCACTGACTGTGACTAGTCGACGTGAAATTTAAAAACTTGTGAGATGTTCTAGAACTGACTAGTCGACTAGTCTATTCAACCCCTAGAAGGATGTTAGAAATGCAGCTGCCAGGAAAAAGTCAGAGGAGATATATGGATGCAGTTAGAGAGGACATGGAGGTAGTTGGAGTGAAGACAGAGAATGCAGAGGACAGAGTGAGATGGAGGAGGATGACTCGATGTGAAAGCCCCCTGAAGAGGAGAAAACCTGAAATAATAAGTATTTAGGCTATAAAAAAATAGACACGTGGACATGTTTTTTATTGCCTCACACGTTGAGATTGGATTATTTTCACAGATGAAAGAAGGTAATTGTTGCATTAATATTGCAAATTCTAACTGCTAATGTTGTACTGGTAGGAATTAGAGAAGAAAAAAATCCAAGGAAATTGTCTTTTTTCAGGCAGTTGTTTTTTATTGTGAAGATTTTATTTTGAAATGTAATTTCCACAAAATATTTAAAAAATAATAAAATCTGCTATTTTAACCTATTTAGCCTGACTTGCTACTCTTCGCTTTTAGCTAGTCTTTGGGGTTTGTTTTATCTGCCTTCTGCAACTTTTACGTGCACAAGCAGTGCTCTTACTTCTAACTTTTAGCCTGAAATGTGATTTTAAGCTTCTATCCCTATAATACATTTAGTTTCTAGCTTGCCATTTTCTTCTTTTAACCTAACCCTCCTGTTATGTTCGTTTCTGAGGTAAAGAAATAATGTTCGTGGGTCAATTTGACCCGGGGAGTGTTTAATCATGTAATAGTGTCAGAAACCCAAAAAATCCTCCAAAACATTTTTGTATCTGATTATTAACTCCAATACTAACCATGTCAGTTAATATTTGCGCAATGATGTTTTTTTATTTATCATAAATAAAGGATAAATGACAACAACTAACTCATTTTGACATAAAAAAAAGTGATTTACATTTTTTATGTTTGCTGAAAAAACCTACATACAAAAAAATAATTATCCTTGAAATAGATTTTTATAAAAATTTTTATATTACATTTTTTTTTTCAAAGGGTGATCTTTATAATTGAACTTGAGACACATATACTGTTCTGGGTCAAATTGACCCGCTCATTAAAATCAAGACAAATGAGTCATGAAGATTTGTATTGAAAGTAAACTTTATTCAGCCACTGTTTTTTGAACCAGAAATGAACAAAACAACAAAATAAGATCTTAGGAACACTAACACAGTGCATGTATGTCTGTGAATCTCCACAGCTCACAAGTAACATGTCATCATGTTGTGATGGTATACACCATGCAATGAATACAATCAGAAATACCACAAAAATGAATATATGTAAATTAACTAGATGCTTTAGTTTTGTCATCTACACAACACATGAAGGACATGTCATCAGACTGTGCTTTGTGCAAATAAATTTTGCACATTTCACACAAGTCATGCTCGTTTTGACATCATCAGATGGCTTGCAAACCTGGCACCTCTTCCTCTTCTTTTTTTCTCCAGTAGCAACCTAGAAAGATGAATAAAATTGTTAATATATTTTTTGATGCTCCTAAGACACACATAACATGCACTCGCACAAACACACACTTTTACTTACCTCACACACTGATGTGGGTGTAGTCCTCTCCTGGATCTCCTTTACTACAGCTTCAGTAGCTGGGTCCTTGGCATATGCTGTCTTCGTTGTCTATGTGGTACCACAAGTGCCTTGCCCAGCTCTTCTAAGAAAATGCGCCTCTTGTACAGCTTTGACACATTCCACTCTGGAAAGATTTCCGTCCAAATGACAAATGCGTTGTATGCTGATACATCAATGATGTTGTAAAAGATGACCAGTGGCCAGCGCGCAGTCATTCTCTTGGTGCTGTATGACCCTGTGACCTTGTCCAGATTGTCCACCCCGCCTTTGGTAGCATTGTAGTCAAGGATCATAGTTGGTTTATGGTCCTCTCGTGTGCTGATTTCAGCATTTTTATGCAAAGTGCTCATGAGCACAACATTTTTCTCCTTTTTAGGGCAATAGGACACCAGGGCTGTATTGTCTGTAAAGGCAAACATGGACGATTGAGGGTCCCTGTTCTTTGTCACCAGTAGCTCGGCGGGGAGTTCAGCTCTGTTCTTTCGGACTGTCCCAAACATCGTGAGCTTTCTTTTTAGAAGTTCTTGACCCAAGTTATAGCTTGTGAAAAAATTGTCACAGGTTATGTTGTGCCCCCTGAGACCATTGGACATGTCAAGCACAACCCTTGTACCTTGATTTTTTTGTGGGGCTCCTCCAGCTGGCTTTCCAGTGTAAACCTGCATGTTCAAAACATAGCTGGTTTTTGTATCACATGCTGCCCAGAATTTTATGCCATATTTAGCTGGCTTGGAAGGCATATATTGGCTAAATGAGCAGCGACCTCTGAATGCCACAAGTCTTTCATCCACTGTGACATTAGGGCCTGGGTTATAGAACAGGGGAAGTTGCTCAACCCACTTGTCCCACACTGTCCTAATAGCTGCTAGTTTGTCTGTTTCCCGTCTGACAGCTCTTGTCTCTCGATTGGCAAATCGGATTACTCTGGAGAAAATATGAAATGTCTCCACAGACATTGTGGCCCGAAATATTGCCCTGCCTGTCTCTGCATCCCATAGACTGGCTGTTGATTCATCCTTTGACTTGTAAACTCCGGTCAGAATGAGAACCCCCAAATATGCGTGTAAATGCATTTGGTCCAGCTCCTTCCAGTTCTTTCCAAAAACTCACCTTCCTTCTAGATTTGTCATTTGAAGAATGATTTTTTTTGTATTACATTAGGCATGAGTAGCTCAAAGACTGACTTGATATCTGTGACTAGAGTTACTGCCATCCTAGTAGGCCCTGGCACTGTCTTTATTATATTTTCTGCACACTGTTTTGCGAGGTGCTTAGTTGGAGATGAAGACCACTGAATTTCACCATTTTTTGACATGAATGCCTTGCTTGGAGAAACATGAATATCACTTTCATCAATTGGTTCATAATCAGAATCATCAGACTCAGAATTGACCTCAATACTGTCTTCAGCTTCAGACACCTCCTCTTCTATTTCACTGTCATGATCAATGAGAAGATCCAGTACTTCTTGGGCTGTAAACTTTTTTTCCTGCTGCTCATTTCCTGACCTCTGACAGTGACGATATCACATGTACCTTCAGTGTGTAATGTGTTTAGGACTCCCTTGCAGAGAGTATTTACGCCCTCCCCTTCTTCCCCTTCTGCCGAGTGTCCACTCAGCGTGGGTGGAGTTTTCCCACAGGAACAGAAAAGGTTCTCATCAAAAGTTGTATAAACACCTGCTTTCTCAGAGTTTCCTTGTGAAGTAAAGAGAATAGTGAGAAAGTGGGTTTGTGTGCATGCACGTGTGCATGTGTGCATGTGGTGTGTGTGTGTGTGTGTGTGTGTGTGTGTGTGTGTGTGTGTGTGTG
>NC_056502.1:50868470-50873010 GCF_014905685.2 Nematolebias whitei
TGTGTGTGTGTGTGTGTGTGTGTGTGTGTGTGTGTGTGTGTGTGTGTAGTGAAATATGTCTCATAGTTTCAAGGAAACAAATAGAATTGGATTTTTTTTTACCCTTTTTACCCTTCAACTTGACTGCCGGGTCAAATTGACCCGAACAGTATCGATGTAGCAAGTAGACGCAGGGGGTGGTACAAATCTGTAAAGTGAACCATTTTCAATTTATATGTTGAGTGGAACTATTAAGACAATAGAAAAAGTTTCACGCCGAAAAAACATTTTCAACTATTAAAAAAAAAAATTAAACTTTAAAATAGGTCAATTTGACCCACAACATAACAGGAGGGCTAATTTTCCTACTTTTGGCTTTTAGCGTTCAACAAGTGTTTTATTTGTTTTTGTTTTAACAAATCAGTTTCAGCCTTTTTAATAAATTTCAGCAAAGTTGTTCACTTAGCATATACAATGCATTTTTGGAATACAGAAAATGCCATTTCTTTTGCAATCATTGTCCCTTTTATGATGTAGTATGACATATCCTGAGATATATTCATACATTAAATGGGTTCACTCATCTTTCTGGACTGTGTGATGTACGTGCGTTGAATTCAACAGAAATGTGGACGTAAGACGTTAATTATCTTTGACTCACCAAGCGAGTGGGTCATTTATTAACAGAATCAAGTTTAACACATCACACATTTACATTAATTTGGCAGAATATGAAAACAACAACATAATCAGCTTTACAACCAGGAAACCATACGACCATGGTTTTCCGTTGCTTCACCACAGACATTAATGAAAACATCTGGATTAATTTTCTAGCAGAAAGGAGAGTTTAAAGATGGAAAATTGAGATTTATCTTACAGAGAGATGTGTGAGGGAATTTATCTGTTTTAACCAGAACATGCACGCTCCTTCGGAACTCAGCTTGTCCCAAACAGTACACTTTCGGTGAAGGTCGACTTTTACCTTTTCTGAAGATAGATCACTTCCGGCGTGGAGTCTTACTTCCAACCACTGTTCAGCGTCTCAGTGAGACAGCCAAATACCTAGAGAGCCGTGTGAGGTTATCCAAACAGAAGTTATAATTCCCAAAATCGTCACTGGTTCAGCTTGTTTGGTTTAGCAGCATCCATGAATGCCTGCGGTTGCATTCACGGACTCCCAAACTCCCTGCACTCTGGATTCCACAACTCTTGAACTCTACATTCTGAACTCTTCTTCAGAACTCTCTGACTCTGGGAAGTGCCACATTTAAAATGGGCTCTACTTCCGGTTCGTTTGAGAGCCTCTGATTGGTGTATGGACCAGAACAGAGGTGTGGTTTGTGATGTAAGGTGTTATGGAAAGTCAAGGATAGAGATTAAGATTGTTTAAGAACAGACAGAAAGATTGTTGGAGAAAACCAGTCTTAGTGGCGTCTCTACTCCTAGTATCTGCTGTAAAAGTTAAACATGACATTTATTTTCAGTAAACTTCTTAGTTGACCGAAACCTGAACTTTAACACACTTACAACTTTGCTCACTTTCAAAGCAGACGATCAAGAAATTGAATCATTACTCTGTAATGTACTCTAACTTGATTTCACTTTGAATTGAGGAATAAAAATCATTACTACTGTTTAAGTAAATAAAAATGAGTAGTTTTCTTCAACATGTAAACATTGTTTGAACTAACACAATTTGATTATCAAACATTTGTAAAATAGTAATGATCATAGAGAATTGTCTTTTTCCACTTGATTAATTCAAGAAAGAAAGTCTCAGGATGGGTCTAAACTGTATTTCTGGATTCAAATCAATGAAATGACAGTTTCTGACCATATGATCCTAAGGTCATTGATTTGACATCAGGTCAAGTTCACTACAATGACAAGATGAGACACTGTCAACAATAGTAGTGGATGCCTGTTATGTCTGCTGGTTCAGTCATCGTCCAGGAGTGATTCCAAGGCTCTAGAATGCTGACTAGTTGAATAAACCATGTCTCTATGACACACTGTGGGATGACCAATCTGACATGTGACAAGGTTTCAGTTCCTGCTGATAATGTCAGAAGGTTTTCTTAATGTAAAAATTAATATGGGTGGATAAAATCCTAAAATAATATAAATAAATCTCTTTTAAGGCTGTTTGCTGAGAAGTATTTGACCATGAAGTCTTCCACGTGTCATCTGTCAAACTCTAGTCAAGCTTTAGTATTATTTTTCTTCAGCACGGGTTTTCTCACGGTCCCATTAAGCTTAGATTAGTGAAAAACCTGGGCAACACTTGTATGCACAGTTTCTCCCATCTCGCCTGCTGATGCCTGAAACAATTTTCAGGGTAGTCATAGATGTCTTAGTGGCCTCTTTTACTAATCTCCTTTTTGAACACTTAAGCCATGCCAGGTGAGTTTTTTAAATACGGAAATCAAGTAAACTTGCAGGGTAAGATTTTGGTGGCACATTATATTGTTCATAAGTCATTTAAGCTCATCTATAAGTCTTTATGACCAAGTGTAGAATCCTCAGAAACTGTTGGGTTCTGCATTGAGTCTGGCATCTGGTCACGGTTGGGGGAAGGTCAAGCCCAAGGTTGCAGGCTGCCACAAGAAACTTCTTGTAAGTTTTTACAAGAAGCCATCTAATGCGAGACTGCATGAAAATGAGAACTACCACAAAATAAAGACTAGGGCAGACAGGAGCGATTCTAGAATTTGCCCTTTAGGGGTTCTTAGCCCCCAGTGTTGACAGTGGCTCTTGGCTTGAACAACGTGACGGCCATTGACGTGAGAAGCATTCATAATGTGGGGAGCACACACCAGCCGGGGTATGGGGGTCCTCCCTCAGAAAATTTTGAAAAAAGTATATGCCTTTTCCTGCATTCTGGTGTATTTTAATGGTATGTTAAACACCTCCATAAGTAAACACTTGATTTAATAATTATTTTAAAGAGCTTGGCACAACAAGAAGTAGCGCTAAGCTAGCGACGTGCAATACAGACGCACTAGCCAAGATGCTACAGATGTAGTGCTCTGCTTTATATTACACAACCTAATAAACGCATTATACAAAATCCGTTTAGTGCTAACTGATCCTAACAAAGACTAAACGTATGTAACCAGAAGTTGCAACATAGCTATATGTACATATAAAACACACAAAACAAAGCACAACTAGATTTGATCATTAACCTTTAATTTAATCATTAAGTGGTACTTCCTGTTTATCATTGTTATATTCAATAAACCGTATTCCACCCTCTAAAGCAGAGTTATTACACTAAACTGTTCAGGGGGTCACAGTTTCTGAATTCCAGCAGCTCAGGGGCCGGGAATCCAGCAATTAAAGTTATTGAAATAAACCAAGTATTACAATGATCTGTTTCCTTTAAAATCTGTTTATTGCGTTGCATTGAATCACAAATGCAATAAAAAGAACCCAAAACTTAAACCCAGAACTGCCCCACCCCCCAATTTTTATTTTATTTTTTACTGCATTTTACAGGGATGCTGCTTTAAAGTTTAGGGGTGCTTGAGCACCCCCCAAAAGAGACTAAAATCGCTACTGAGAGCAGATGAACAGAATAGACATCTCCTGGACTAATGATAAACTGGAGCAGGTGAGAGTGGAGAAGTCAAGGAGGTGAAGAAAAGAGAATGACAGAGGGAGGAGCGGTAAGTGGCACAGAGGAACACAAGGAATCAAAAACTAAACACAATACCACACAAAGAACAAAATGCACAAAATTAACATAATGACAAATGGAAGACTAATTATTAGAATAAAAGAAAAAAACACCATCAAAACAATCAATAAGTCCAGATCCTGACAAAAAAAACCTCTTGTTACTTATAAAAATATATCATTCTTGGCTTTGGTTCTCAATGCAGATGTGAAAATCTGTAATCCGGTTCATTTCCCAGGTTGATATGTAAATTATTGGTGTTTTATTTTTATTTCTTTATGCTGCTTCTAATGACTTTAAAGGTGAGTTGATGAAGTGAGAATATATTGATTCAGTAAAGAACCCTCACTTTCATGTCTAATGTTATGACTGTGAGGCAGTCATCTTGCACATCCATTTGTTTCGAGCTGACCAGTGCAGTGACTATTACCTGAAGAGAGATTGAGGTGAACTCTGTAACAGCCTCATTCTCTGTGTTGTCTGAACTTTCTATTTTTTAAGTCCCTCTGAGGTGAAAGGTTGGAGGTTCAACCATTTTCATAACTCTGCTGCCTGTCTGCTGCAGACTGGGTTAAAACTGTTATTAAATATCTCTGCTGTCAGATCATCTTGGGACTGCAGTACACACTCCACCCCTCCCTATACCTCCTGACTCGACACAACACTGAGCAGCTCTACAAACACACATCTGCTGCAGTTACACGAATACTGATGTCCAGGAAAGTGCTAGCAGAGGACAGATGGGCACACCAGGGAGGACTGAGGCAAGGAGAAGACAGGGTTACTGTAGTCAGATAATCTAAGTGTCATGATGAACAAAGCCAAATAAAAACATCACAAATGCAGCACACACACACACACACACACACACACACA
>NC_056502.1:50873110-50879022 GCF_014905685.2 Nematolebias whitei
CGCGACACAACGAATCGATAATGAAATTTGTTGCCAATGCTTTTAATGATCGATTTTTATTGATTTTATCGATTCGTTGTTGCAGCCCTAGAAGATAGATGATGATATGTTCTAGAATTGCGCCGCTCAAGGTGACTGTATGTTGGAGCAGCTCTGTTACTTTCATTCTGAGATTTTTCTTTTGGAAACTTTAATTCCTCTTTTTCTGGATGTAAATCACATTTTTTGGATGATTGTTTACTCTGGTATCAGATGCTGTGCAGCTTCAAGGATTCTTATTGAAACTTTTTTTAGATTTTGGACATTTGTTATGATGCGTAACCATGGCAACAAGGCAGTTTTCTACAACCAACAGCAGCTGATTAACATCTCAAAAGCTCAAATAATATCTCAACTACAGCTCCAAATCTCAAATGAGTTGAAAGGATGTTCTGTGGACACATTCTCATCTACCTGCCAGCTGTGCTCGAGTGCCTGACCACTGAGATCCTGAAACTAGCAGGAAACACGGCTCATGACAGCGGAAGGAGAGGATCGTTCATCAGCACCTACAGTTGGCTGTCTGCAGCGATGAGGAGCTCAGCAGACTGCTGGGAGGAGTGGCCATCGCTCTGGGAGGAGTTCTGCCCAACATACGGGCGGTCCTACGGCCTGGGGGAACCAAGAGGCCAGCTAAGTCTGGGTGGACAGACCTGACAGCATCTACAGCCAGTTTCTTAGGATCCACTGTGGGATGGACCTTTACAAGAGATCCTTCCTGCCTACAGCCATCAGCATCTATAACAACTCTTAAAGTAATGAGGATAACGAGTTACAACAACAAATGATTTCCCTTTGGGATCAAAAAAGTATTTTTGAATTTGAATTGAATTTGAAATAATTCAAAATAATTCATTTTAAATAAAAATTCCATGTCGATCGTGTGGCTCATCCATCAATCAGCCAGTTGTGTGTCGTGTCCAATCTTACTTTGAAAAACTGCAATAGATCGAGTCCACGAAAGTCAACCGCGTTGTAGCAAGTGACTACTGTACAATATTACTTTGTAAATTTTAGTTAGTTTGGTATGAAATTATGCCTCTTGGATTTATCTCTCTGCCTGCCGCTCGTCTGGTTTTGCTCTGCCCTTCTGACCCTGGTACGACAATGTTTTTTCTGGCCCTGTCACAATCGGGTTTTTGGATTCAGAATGACAAGACATAAGAGAAAAAAAATGAAAACATTTTTATTTATAATTGCAGCTGCAGGCAGGGAGAGGATCCAGAAGAGGTAGGGTCGTGATCCAGAAGGCAAGGCAGGGGTCAAGCATGGGGAGTCAGAGTTCTTTAAACAGATGTGAGGGGTAATCCAAAATCCAGAGTCAAAGGGCCAGAAAAAGTTGTCGTACCAGGGTCAGAAGGGCATAGCAAAACCAGACGAGCGGCAGGCAGAGAGATAAATCCAAGAGGCAAGCGTGAGGTCGTAGTCCAAAACACAAGGCTTGAGGTTCAGGCATGAAACTATGAATGGCTTGGAGAATCAGGGACCATGAGAGGTTTAATAATTCGGCACCAGTGGAGAGTGAGCATGGAGCCTAAATAGACAGCTGAACAGGTGAGAGGCATGAAGGTTGATTGTGGTGAATCAGCTGAAGAGGCGTGGTGATGGAGAAGTGCCATGAGCAGACTTGAAGTGCAGATCGACAAGAGCTGATGTGAACAATGACAGGAGCTGAGGGATAAACAAAACATGAAGGAGAAAACATGGCATGTCATGAAGAGGCAGGGAAGTCAGCAGATGGGTGGCCAGCGGGGGCCGCTGATCATGACAGAAATAAATATAATAAAATAAAGGCATGACAATCCTTTATGGAATGCATTTCATTTTTCAGGACAAAATTTTATACTTTGTTTATAGTTAAGAGTTGTAGTAATTTTGGATATAATTTGTAAACATGCTGTCATCAGAAAACTGGTTGAGTCACTATGTGAAGGTGCTGCTTGTGGGATTTAGTTTATTGCAGCTGCTCAGACTGATGATGTCAGGATTTCTGACTGAGGAGAAGAGAACCCAGTGTACAGGCAGGACTCGGGAGGCAGACGTAGAAATAAAATACTTTTGATAAATAACAAAAGAAGGCTGACGTGGCAGCATAAACTTACATATAAGTAGTCAGGACAGAACCAGGACAGGACCAAGACAGGATGAGGGAAAACCCAACGACAACCCGACACAGGACAAACTCACCAACAGACTTAAATACACAGACCAGACAGGACATACAAACAGCTGGACAAGAGACAGGGGAGAAACTGATCTGGGCTGATTAACAAAAGACAACAGGGAGAACAGACAAGGAAGGCCCAGCAGAGGGCGCCATTCTTACAGTATCCTCCCTGCAAGGACACCCCCTGGCATCCCCAGAACCCCCCCCCCCCTTCAAAAAAAAATAAATAAAAAACTAGGGCAGGCGGAGGGAGGAACTGCAAGGATGGCGGGCACGAGGAAAACACAGAGGGCACGAGGAAAGCATAACGACAAGAAACCAAAAACCGACAGGACGAGGCCTGGGAACTAAACACAAAAACTAAACACCAGAAAACATCAAAAGATCTGGTGGACGGCTGGGAGAACATCCAGAACCAGGAGTCAGTTCAGTGGGGTGGCCGGGAGACCATCCAGAACCAGGAGTCAGTTCAAGGGGGCGACCGGGAGGCCGTCCAACATGAGGAGCGAGTTCAGGGGGGCGGCCGGGAGGCTGTACAACACAAGGCAGAAGTTCCAGTGGACGGCCAATGGTGACATTCACCCTGAGGGTCCATGACCGCCCAGCATGGGGAAAGATGAGTGGGGGAACCATCAGTTTGGTAGTTGGCCAGGTGACCCAGGCAGCAGCAGGTGACATGGGAGTCTGGGGATCTGCAGCTGTAGGTATGCCCTGGGGAATTGCAGCTGACAAGGAGGCCTGGAGGGTCACAATTGTTTTCCATCCCTGGTGAAGTGTGCAGTCTGGGCATGACATGGGACCAGGGCACAAAATGGAATGAGGGCGAGACATAGAACCAAGTTCAAGTGGGTGACTAGGAGGCAGTTCCAAACGCAGGGTCAGATCAGGAGACAAGTCTGTGGAAGCAGTGAAACACCCATGCTGTGTGGAGCCCCTGTGGAGAGGTGAGGACTCCAGGCGAGGAGAAGAACCTTCACAGAGTGCAGGAAGAGAAGGATCCCCAGGCGGCATGGAAGACTTATGTGAAGCAGCTGCCTTGGGACCCTCAGGGAGCACAGCTGCCGTGGGACTTTCAGCAAGAAGGGAGTCTTCTACGGCTGGCTCAGAGTCTAATTCGGTTGATTCAAAGTCTTCTTTGGTTGATTCAAAGTCTTCTTTGGTTGGTTCAGAGTCTTCTTCGGTTGGTTCAGAGTCTTCTTCAGTTGATTCAGAGTCTTCTCTGGTTGATTGTTTGGGACCGAATGCAGGACCCAGGGATGTAGGACCCTCAGCAAATTCAGGTCCCACAGGCAAAGGCGAGGAGACCCCAGGACTACAGGTGACATGAGGGGCGTCCTCCAGAACCCCCTCAAAACAAGAGATGTGGGAGGTGTCCTCCAAGACCCTCCTGGAACAGGATATATGAGGGACATCCTCCAGGACCCCCTCAGAACAGGAAATGTGGGAGGCGTCCTCCAGGACCCCCTCGGAACAGGAAACAGGGGAGGTGTCCTCCTGGACCCTCCCGGAACAAGAGACGTGGGAGAGGTCATCCAGGACCCTCCCAGAACAGGATACTTGAGGAGTATCGTCCAGGACCCCCTCAGAATAGGAAGCATGGGAGTCATCGTCCAGGACCCTCCCAGAACAGGATACATGAGGGGCGTCCTCCAGGACCCCCTCGGAACAGGAAGCATGGGAGGCGTCCTATAGGATCCTCCCAGAACAGGAAATGTGAGGGGCGCACTCCTGGACCCCCTCGAGACAGGAGACAGACATAAGTGGGGCATCTGGACCAGTTACTGGTGAAGGGAACAAGTCAGTTATGGAAACAGGGTCACACTGTGAAACTGGGTCAGGTTCTGGAGCTCCTGCTGCAGGTTCTGGGACTCCTGCTGCAGGTTCTGGGACTGTGAAGGGTTCTGGAGCCAGTGAGTCCATAACTATCAAGTCTGTGTTTGCAGCAGGATCAGGAGCAAAACAATCGGGGTCAAGAACAAGAAAATCTGAGTCTGATGCAGCAGAAGTATGAGGGTCTGGGTCAGGATAAGATTTTTTAATAGTTCTGACCTCAATCAGGAGCTGAAAGTATTCTGGGATTGAGGTGAGGCCAGGAACTGATAACAACAGTTTCTCCGCTAAATCCACCAAGGTGTTCTGACACTCCGGGTTGCATTTAGCAGAGGAAAACAGGTTTTTCAAGGATTTAATTTACAAACCGGATTCCAAAAAAGTTGGGACACTAAACAAATTGTGAATAAAAACTGAATGCAATGATGCGTATATGGCAAATGTTAATATTTTATTCGTAATATAACATAGATGACAGATCAAAAGTTTAATCTGACTAAATGTAACATTTTAAAGGAAAAATATGTTGATTCAAAATTTCAGTGTCAACAAATCCCAAAAAAGTGGGGGCAAGTAGCAATAAGTGTCTGGAAAAAGGAAATTGAGCATATAACGGACAGCTGGAAGACCAATTAACACTAATTAGGTCAATTGACAACATGATTGGGTATAAAAAGAGCTTCTCAGAGTGTCAGTGTCTCTCAGAAGCCAAGATGGTTAGAGGATCACCAATTCCACCATTGTTGCGCAGAAAGATAGTGCTGGTGTTAAAGGTAGTTTCTGGTGGAATGTGCTCTGAGATTCTCTGGAGGGTCCAGCCCAGATGAACTTCAGAAATAGCCTCACACAACCAGTGTGAGATGTGCTGGGTGGATAGAGTGTGTCCTGAAGAGCTGTCCCTGTAATGCACGAACAGACGCTGAGAACGGCGCAGTGCAGCCGTGTGCGCCACCTAACACTAAAACGCACAAACGGGACAGAGGAGGTGAAATGTTGCTTCCTCCTCAGAATTATGAGGAGGAGGGTAAAACCCATCCAAGGTTATCACTCTTGATCTAAATGAGCTTGTGATGCTTTTCAGAGCAGTGTTAAAACGTAGTACAGCCGAACTGCCGTCAGCTTGAATTCTGAGACATGATGGAGCAACAGAAAGAGCAGATAATCACTCACTCTCTTTGCCGACGTCAGAGCTAAGAACAGGGCTGTTTTAAATGACTGAAATTTAAGTGAAACCTGATCTAAAGGCTCAAAAGCAGCTTTGATCAGAGCGTGCAAGACCATTATTAGGTCCCACCGTGGAGCTAGTGGACATGACACAGGTCTGTGTCTCTGTAAACCTTTCAGAAAACGCTTCATCAACGGGTGGTTAAGAACTGTTCTGTCACTGATAACCCGGCCGACCTCGATATCAGTCGCTGTAGATTCTGGAACCACGGAGCACTTATGCGCTCGGGAGCTACGACGATGACTGACAGTTCTTCTTCCCAGACCCGGACCCGGTCCAGGGTTCATGATATCAGCAGGACTGGAGGGAACGCATAAAGGAGCATTTTTGGCCATGGGTTGTGAGCAAAGGCGTCCACTCCTAACGGTGGGTCGTCTCGTGAGCTCAGTGAGAACCATAATTGACACTGGGAGTTCTCCCGTGTAGTGAACTAAGCCTCAGGTCAAAATCTGGCCTTGAGGGCCTGCCTGGAACAGGAACTGTTATTTCATTGACTTGAGTCCAGAAACACAAGATTAAGTTCATCCAGAGACGTTCTAAGTGTCCTGCACTGATCAATTCAAAGAACACTCTCTTTTTTTTATTATCATTACTATTTTACAAATGTTTGATAATCAAAGTGTGTTTAGTTCAAACCATTTTTAAATGTTG
>NC_056502.1:50879122-50884802 GCF_014905685.2 Nematolebias whitei
CTCAAAAGGATGTCGTCCACGTAGATCAGTGTCCCACGCTCGTGGGCGTCTGGACATGCTTTGTTCAAAAAGATGTTGAACTCTGCAGGTGAGTTAGCGTAGCCAAAGGGACACCTGGTAAAGGTGTATTGTCGGCTGCCAAAAGTGAAAGCTAGTTTGTGTTGGTCCTCGGCGCGCACAGGGATGGTCCAAAAACCAGAGGCGACGTCGAGGGTCGAGGAGTACTTACCATCGGTGACCTTTGGCAGTTCCTGATGGAGCTGAGTCATTGGCCACCTGGATAAGGGTACTTGTTTGTTTAGCTTTCTGTAGTCTATGGTAAGTCTCCACTTACCATTCGGTTTTAAAACTGGCCATAAAGGTGCAGAGTAGGTGCTATTACATTGTCTGATTATACCTTTGACCAAAAGGTCATCAATGATCTCCTGGACAGGCTGGTGTGCTGCCAGAGGGATCTTGTATTGTCTGACAAATGTTGGCGGTGCGTTGGGTGGGGTAGGGATTCTCACTGTGGGAGTGAGGTCAACCCACAATCTGTTGAGTCAGTTGAAAATGACTTTTCATATTTTAAAAGAACTTGGCGAAGTTTGTCTCTTTCTTCATCAGATGTCAGAGCGTCGGCTTGGGCGACCACCTGATCAATCTGTGATGAGACTGATAAGGGTTCTTGCTCCTTGGGGAGCTCCAACGAATCCCTTTCTGAGTCGTCGGACCTGTCTATGGGTAAGACACCATAGGTTTGAGGCCCTTGGTCGACGTCATCGGTTGAGAAAAGAGCTATGGCCAGTGTTGGTTTTGTGAACCATACTGGCCCAGCTTCTTGACTCGGTACCAGGTTATCTAGGAGTCCTCCCAGAAATGGAATGCCTAGTTCAAAATCATGAAAATCAGTGGAAATCAACCATCCTAGCATAGTGTTTTTTGGGATCAGCACCTCATCCATAGATGTGGTCCTGGAGTCAAGATTCACCTGGTTCGTGGCTTCCACGGACAGTCCCAAGTTGAAAAATGCAGGAGAAGGTTGAAAATATGCCTGTTTATGGCTAATAGCTTGTCCAGCTATGATGTGGATTTGCACCATTAGGTTAATCACCTGAGGTGGTACTGTGGTGGTTTGGTTGCTAGCAACCTGGCAGGCCACTGGAATGGTCTGCCCAGCCTTAAGGTTTGCTGTGTCTAGCACAGGAAGATCCTTTGTGGCTGGTTTTAGGGACCACAGCACCTTGTTGATGGTGTCCACGTGGACACCCAACCTTACCAAAATGTCAGAGCCTATGTAGGATGCATGTGGTAAGTTTTGGATCACCAGAAATGGGTGAACCAGATCTCGTTGGTTCCAGTTCAGTTTTAGGTTAATGACTCCTTCTGTGGTCATTACCTGTGAACTATTGGGAACTAATGGAAAGCGGAAAGCTTTTTTAATTAGTTCTAGACCAACGTGTTTGTGAACCAAGGTTTCATAGAAAGCTCGGTTAACTGCTGATTTATCTGTCAACAGAGACAGAACAGCATCGTTGGTGTGGGACCCTTGGATCTCTACACCTTTAACTACCAGTGGTAGGTAGTGTTTGGTGGACTCTGACTGCTCCAGCTCACAGAGGAGGCTGTCTTGTTGGGTCAGAGTTTGGACCACCGGGTGGGTCTCTTTGGTTTCACATGATGTCAGAGGAGTACTCACCGGGCTCGTGTCCTCGGCTGAGGAGTCCTTTGCGCCTTCCGCGGTACCTGCTGTTAGGCAGTTTGTTTTACACTCCGGAGGCGTATCTATTGGCAGTGGTTTGCTCACTTTGGTCCACATCGTTTGATCACCATAATCTATAATCGCGTTGAAGCAATTTATAAAATCCTGGCCAACCAAAAATGGGAATGAGTCAACACGAGACACGTGTACCGGGTGGTACAGTGTCATTTTGCCAACCTGTATGTGAACCATTGCTACAGCTGTCAGGGTTGTTCTCTTCTCTGAGAGACCCTGCATTTCTATAGCACAGTCAGAGAGAGGTATTATCCTATTAACACCGGCAGCGGCTGTCCTCAGCTCCTCGAACAGTTTAGCTGAAATAATTGTTATGTCTGCCCCACCGTCCAGAAGTGCTTCATGTGTGAGGACACCTTCGAGTGTCACTGACAGGTACGCCTATTTGGCGACCCCCCTTCTGATAAAGTTACACAGAAACCTCTTGGGTTTTTTCTGATGCTTCTTCACACGTTCAGCTTTGTCCGTGTAATCTTGGTTTGTCTGAACCGTCAGCACAGCAGTAGCTGTTTCTGAGTGTTCAGCTTGCGATGACTTGTCATCGTTTGTGTGTGAGTGTACCCCCCCTTCTTCCGATGAGGGGTTGTTGGAGGCAACAACAGCAATGTCTTGGTGTGTTCCACCGACATCTGTAATGTTGTCATTCGCGCCCTCAGATGCAATAGTGATTACATCACTGCATAGTGCTCCAGGTTGGGTTCCCGTGTCAGTGTGTTTCAAAGTTTCTAAAAACCTGCGTAATTTCTCTGTCTCTTCCGAGCTCAGAGGTGTAGGGCCTTGTTTCTGGAACTTTTGTGAATTTTTCGCCTCGGTTCGCTTCGTCCGAGGTGGGGGACGGCTAGGTACGTCTTTTGGGGGTTCCTTTTCAGACTTCCCCTGATAATATGGGTCTCTTTGGTTCCCATATCTTTGCGTCCTACGCACACCCCATTTACGATAATCACGTTCATCCTCTGAAAGAGGAGCTTTTTTGTCCCAGCGTGCACCTTCATGACGCGGTTTGTTAGTTTGAACAGACTGTTTTTTCTCGCCTTTTTTCGGAGGAGGCGGCAAAGCCCGCCGTCCCTCCAGTTCTAGGGAGTGGGGTTTAACCTTTACACCAGGAAACACTTCTATGGGCGTCTTAGCATGAGAACATGCCTCAAACACATTCACAGCACACTGTTTAATCTCATTGATGGATTTTTCTCTGAAATTTGCCATCATTTGCACTGATGTTTTAAAATCAGTGTGGAGATTTTTGCTGAAAACAAATTTAAAACCTTCTTCCTCCTCCATTCCGGTTTCATTTCTGTTACCAAAATAAGCTTGGAAGATTCTTTTGTAATAGATTTTTGGATGTTCATGCTTGCCCTGCGTGACCTTGTCAGCAGCTGGGAAACCAGCAGGTCCCGTGCAGGGGTCGTACTCTCTGATCAAAGCCTCACACAGAAGGTTGTAATCCCTTCTCGTTGCATCAGGTAGACGTTCGATGAAGGTGAACACCTCTCTGTCCGAAGTAAGCCTTATCAGACTGACTCTATCCTCAACCGTAGCATTAGGATAACCACTCAATCTGAATTCCAGATCTTTGAGGTACGCTTTTGTTCCAGTTGAACCCATTGGTCCCGGTACAAAGCGTTGTACATATTTTGAGATTTTTTGCAAATCATCCATTGAAGGAGGAAGTATCAACGGTCTCTCTTGCATGGTTGGTAGTGCAAATTGGTGCAGGTCTGTCCCTATCACCCGAGATGAGGGTGGAGGTGTTTCTCTACACATCTGTGGAGGTGGCAGAATGGGATTAAGAGCAGGAGGTGCAACAAAATCTTTCTGGGGTGATGGCAGGCGGCCTGGACTCTGACCTTGATCTTCTTTGAGTTCCAGACAAACTTGCCCCACGTCAGAAATCTTATTTGTTGCTGTGGCTAGTTTCTCCTCACAAGCTTTCAAGCGTTCCTGTGATGTTTGACATTCACTTTGTAAACGCACACATTGTTGGAGTAATGCCGCTTTTTCCAGTCTGCATTCGTCCAGCTGTTTTGATACGAGCTGCAACCCTTGTTGTAGCACACAGTTGTCTGAACACACAGCTTGGTACTCAAGCTCTTTATCCCTAATCTTCTCTTCAAATGAGTGAGCCTGTAATGACAGCTGATTTTCTAAGTGCTCCCTCACACCTTGCACCTCGACAGCACGTGTCTCTTCATCAAGTTTAGACTGTTCCATCAATTTGTCAAACATCTCCTTTTCAGTTGCATATGCTCTAGACAGCATGACATTTCGTGCAACCTGTTGATCCAATTCCTCTTTGAGAAGCAGAGAAATTTTTGCTAACCGTTCACGGCTCAGTTTTTTATCCTCACTAACCGTGGCACCATTTGCCAAACTTCTCAGTTTTTCCGCCCTTTGAGCTTCATCAAGGTCTTCTAACGGTGCACCAATAATTGGATTTGTTAAAATACATAAGGCTGTCTGGATGACATCTTGGGAGCCCAAAAGGTCAATGTTTACGTCTTCTCCTGCCATTATCTTCTATTTAAAAATTAAATAAGAAGATGTATTGTTTTAGGTGGTAAAAATAAATCAGAAAAGTTTCCTTTTTCTGATATCATTACGCTTATTTAGTGATCTAGCAATTAAACGTGTATTATCTTTTCAGCAAATGAGTAAACTTTATCAACTCTGTGAATATCTGGACTGTATCTTTTAAAAAGTTTCTAATTTTTCATTTTGCCCCTCCATCAGAGGAATTATCAGTGAATGAAAAATGTTTTGGTAAATGCCCTTCTGGCATAAATACCTTCATCACTTTTTAAATGCAAGATAACAGTAATAATTCAGCTTGAGGAACGTTTATTAACTCAAAAATGCGTCTGACAGAAATAAACGTATAATTTCACCCAAAATAACCTAAAAACGAAGTGAAACTGTGATATCAAGTTTCTACAGGAGGGGGCAGTATAACCTTATTTTATTTTAACCCAGACACTGTTAGTGATGTCCAGTAGGAGTCGCGATGACTTCCTATGGCATCCGGTGACATCCGGTCGTTAGCTGTTAGCTTAAAATTAGCATTGGCTAGCGTGGTCCAAAACAACATTTAATGACGGATTTAAAACTTCAATGTGGCAAAGTTTCAGCGATTAGGCTTCAAAGAAACGGAGCAGCGGATCAGAATCCAACTTTAAAGTGTTTTTCAACTTTAAACAGTAGATTGAAATTCCCTATGAAGACGAGCTTCATTTCCGGGTCACGTGACTGAATCTACCAATGACAGAACAGCAACGGGGGTGGGTTCTTATATCGCTGACTCAGAGGAAGTGACGCAGACACGTCACTCATTTCTCAGCGTATCAGAGCGTTCCACACGGCCGTTTTCAACCAATCACAGATCGTTTTTCCAGCTAGCGTCTTAGTATTTAGCATAAACATTCCGGTCAACTTTTCGTCTTTTAAACTGTCAAAATGTACTATTTTCTGTTAAAAATGTAACTAATCACCTCACAAAGCTTTACTGAGACGGCGCTCAGTCCTTAAAACGTCTCTCCATCTATTTAAAACACTCGTACGGACTTATCAGAACCGAGCCGGACCAGAACCGGGTCTGCAGAACCTCCGTCCGTTTAAACAGAATCCACGTTTTTCACAGCTCTTCAGCTTCAGTTACACACAACAGATGTACAAATTCAGCTTTTAAACAGACATATTGACTCTCAATTTCAGCTTTCAAAACATCACTAGCTGCAAAACATAGCTGTATTTTCTCCAAGCGTCGCAGCTCAAAAACGCTGCATTTCACACAGCCACAATCTGCACTTTTCATTTCATGCCAACATGCTAATTCAATTGTTACACGAATACAGTCCATTTATGAACCTGTCACGGGCCACCAGAATGTAGATGAACATATGCTGTGATATATTCATAAATTAAACGGATTCA
>NC_056502.1:50884902-50888327 GCF_014905685.2 Nematolebias whitei
AGTTTTAACCTAGACATCCGCTATGGTCAAAATAAGAAGTCACACTTGGGCACTGATTTGGCAATCTGCCAAGAATGTACACAGGATGTACCAGCCACCCAACAGCCGGTTGTGAGTAAACCCTCAGCTGCTGAGGACCAAAATCACCACTTCTTTGATAGCAATATCTATAAAGATATGGCGACATTGTACGTGGATGGATGCTCATTCCACCACGAGAAAATCTGCAAAGCGGGTGTTGGAGGAGTTCTCCTCCAGGACCTGGAACAGGTCACATTTGGCTATAAATTGGGCTCTCAGTCTTCTCAGTACGCTGAGATAGCTGGAATCCTAATAGGCCTACAGATGGCAGTGGAACGCTCCATCCAGACGCTGGTCATCTGCACTGACTCTAACTATGCTCAACTCAGTTTCTTGTGTCATCTCGCTCTGTGGAAACAGAACGGTTTTCTCACAAGCAACAAGAAGGTGGTAACACACAAAGAGCTTTTCATGACATGTGATCACTTAGTGACATCACATGATCTACAGATCTTCTGGAAGAAAGTTCCAGGACACTCAAGAGTCCCAGGCAATGACAAGCCCTACAATGACCTTGCAGACTCCCTAGCCAAGGAAGAAGCCGTTGACGGACCCGCGTGGTCCTTTGACCCCTCCTGGCTACTCAACACTCAGTCGTCACAATCTACAACTGAGGTAATGGCAGTCACACGTGCACAAGTTGCAGCTAAACCTGCTGATAACACAGTTTCTGTACGCCCAATGCTGACTGACCCAGACATCATCCAACTTCAGAAGTTGGATCCTGCAATTAACTCGATGATGCTGTATCTGACTGACCCAGACAAATACACTCCATCGAAAGGCGAACTGGATTCCAATCCAGACCTTAAAGTCCTCTTTCAGCTGCGCAAACAGCTAAAACTACTTAAGGGCATCCTAACTTTTGCTCATGGACGGACGTCCTCACCTGTTTTCGTGCTCCCCCATGACCACAGGGGGGTGATGTTAGTTCATGCACATGACCTTCCGTCCGCAGGACACAAGGGTGACAATGCCACGCTGAAAGCATTAAAACAGATTACTTATTGGCCTGGAATGAAAAAGGATGTCAAAGACTACATAAAAGGGTGCCTGGTCTGTGGCCAGTTTCAGCCATCCAGACCACTCCACAGAGCACCACTGCATAATAGAGGCATTGCATTTCCATGGTCGGACCTCCAGATTGACTGGGTCGGACCACTCACTAAGACCTCTAGAGGAAATAAATATTTTCTCACGGTAACATGCGCGTTTACCAAATGGGTAGAATGTGTACCAGCCCCTAATGACACAGCACAAACCACTGCTATGTTATTAATGAATCATGTATTCTCAAGGTTTGGACTTCCCCTCAGGGTGAACTCAGACCAAGGTACACACTTCACAGGTGAAGTAATGAAAGAACTGTGGAAGACGCTAGGCGTCAAAACCAACTTCCATATTGGCTACCACCCACAGGCTTCAGGCCAGGTTGAGAGAGCAAACAGGACTGTGGTGAGTATTTTGAAAAAATACGTAGCCGCAAACCACAAGGACTGGGACGTGAAACTCCCTCTGGTCCTCATGGCCATAAGGGCCACTCCACACACGTCGACTGGCATCTCTCCTTTCGAGATGATGACGGGTCGACAAATGACTCTCCCTCTACACCTTTTGTACCAACCAGGCGATGCTGCCATGGCAACAGCCTACACTACACAACAATACATGAAAGACTTGGAAAAACACCTTAAAAACACTTTTGCTTTCGCACAGAAAAACCTGGAAAAATCAGCTGAAGGATGCAAAGCGTACTACGATCAAAAGGCCTCTCACGAGGAACTCCAAGTGGGAGACAGGGTCTGGTACTACACGTTTGCCCCCACAACTGGGAGAAGAGAGTCCGGGACCGGAACTCTCGCCCGTAAACTGATGCCCAGATGGACTGGACCCCATCTGATAACAGACAAACTGTCTCCAGTTGTCTATCAGATAAAAATCAGTAAAGGCCAAAAAGAGCCAACTGTTAAATGGGTACATCGAAACCAGGTTAAACCACACAAGGTGTGCAAAGAAACAAACAAACGGGACAGCGTGACTGAATCTGACAACCAGGGTGAGGTGAAGCAGTGAAACGATGTTTCTAGTTGCTTAGTCACTACTCTTGTCGATGTTGAAACGTTGTTTAATTGGTTTTGGTATTGTTTCTGAGGTAAGAATGAATTTTGTGTGTAAGTGAGTTAGAGACTACGAGGCCTTTAACCATGCCAACATGCAGTTCATTCGTTAAAATGCAATCTTTGCGGAGTCAATGTAGATTAATGCTACCTTAAGTACCATAATCTACATTGATCTCACAACGCTTAAGCCGAACCTACTCGAACAATTCTATTCGGGGGGATAGCTAATTCTTTTTGATGAGTCTCGCCATAGACTTCCAAAAACATTTATGGGAAACCAAACACCCAATCTCAAGTCGTTCGTCTAAAAGACAACAGACAATTGAACCAAACTATATTTTGCCATGTAAAGCTAACTTAAATCAAGTTAGGAATGGAAAAATAGTTTGGAACACTCTTCTATAGGTATAAATCCCTATTATTACCCTTTTCAGCATGTTCCATCCCTTAACTGGTAGCTGTAGCTGTTCCCAATCATAATAGCTTACACACCAGGTGCATATAGTTTAAGGCCTTATGTAAAATCCCCTTCATAAGCCCACCTTAA
This sequence comes from Nematolebias whitei, assembly GCF_014905685.2. Classification (NCBI taxonomy): domain Eukaryota; kingdom Metazoa; phylum Chordata; class Actinopteri; order Cyprinodontiformes; family Rivulidae; genus Nematolebias; species Nematolebias whitei. The sequence goes on from NC_056502.1 coordinate 50,887,651, forward strand.
ACCACATAATTGCATGACACATTGAACCAGAACGGCACAGACTGGACATCCACCCAGCGACGACCTTCGCTGGAGGAGACCTGCAATCCTGACGTTGGTCTCCACTCTACATCCAGTGGCCGCAACTTCAGTTCAATCCAAGGGAACCCCTCTGTATGCTGATCAATTAACACTTCCATTCGTTGTGGATTTACCGTTGTGGATTATATGACTTTTTCCAATGGATTACAGACTCTGTTTCCAAGGGGTTAAAGCATTGCTACAATGGAATTACCAACAACATTATGGAATTACCATCAACACAATGGAATTACCAAAAACATTGCGGATTACATCCTTTGACTTTTGTTTTCCTTACTGGATTACATCAAGACCAGGGACATTCGAAGGCGTAAGTTCATGTTGGAATTCATCCCCATGGACAGGCGATGATTTCCAAAGGGGGGACTGTAGTGAATTAAGCCTCAGGTCAAAATCTGGCCTTGAGGGCCTGCCTGGAACAAGAACTGTTATTTCATTGATTTGAGTCCAGAAACACAAGATTAAGTTCATCCAGAGACTTTCTAAGTGTCCTGCACTGATCAATTGAAAGAACACTCTCTTTTTTTATTATCATTACTATTTTACAATTGTTTGATAATCAAAGTGTGTTTAGTTCAAACCATTTTTAAATGTTG
>NC_056502.1:50888427-50893779 GCF_014905685.2 Nematolebias whitei
ATATATACTGTATATTATTAAACCAGCATATTGTGTAAAACTTTGGAGATATACAGTACAAGGATTTCTAAACAACATAAGGTGTGGCTTTTATGCTGGGCATATTGGAAGTAAAAGACAGACAAAAACATGAAAAATAAACAATGCCAAACAGCATTTTGTACCACAACAAGCTCCCACCAAACACCTTGATTGTTTCCATGGAGGAGCTTGGGCTCTCCTTTGCAAACACCACACAACTCAAGGCAGCTTCAACACCTGTACATATGGGTGTATGCTTGGAGAGATTTTTTATGTCCCTTACATTTATTTAATTTCACCGATTCTGCATAAGTTATATTTATACATAGTCTTGGCATCTTCAGTAAATTTCAGAAAAAGTTGTTGCAATGCTTGCATTTGGTATGTGACAAACTAATTTTTAATCACTTTGATTAGATTTTTTATTTTGACAGCCTCCCCATCACCCAGTCAGCTCCAGCACTCCACCATTAACTTACCAGCTCCATCTCTCCATCACTGACAGGACTGACCAGTTCCACCAAGCTGGTCATTTCTTAGCTCAGTCAATCTGAAAACATGAAGATGGACATGGATGTAGTGTTACCTGTGATAGTTTAATAAGTTTGTTTTGTTACTGTTCAACAATTTATTGATGCCGATATACTTAGGCCCAAGCAGCGAAGCGCTGCGAAGACCTATTGTAATCGCTCAGTTCATTAGGCCCAAGCGGCAATTTTTCCACCAAATGATTTGGCCTTTTGGGGGCCTTGGCATATCCCAAAACTCAGCAAATTTGGCGGACACATCAGGACTGGCAAAAATTACATATTTTAAGGGCGTTGCAAAAATCGCAACAGAAACGGCTCAACAGCGCCACCTGGAAATTTTCAAAATACCCTCCGCATTGACCTTAGTTTGTCGTAGAAGCATGAAATTTGGTACATTTGTCCAATTCCCCAAGATGCACAGAAAACCCTCTGGCACCAATGTTGTACGATAAACAGAAAGGTGGCCATTTTGGAATGCCGGCCCAATTTTCACACCTTTTTGGCAGTTTACAGCCTCTGCATTTGAACAAACTCCTCCTAGGGATTTTGCTCAATCGGTTTCAAACTTGGCCATTTTGTTCAAAAGACATGGGGGACACAAATTTATTTAAATGGTTTGTTTTGGAGCATGCTAAAGGGGTGGGGCCAGACCTCAAAGTTTAACAAACCAGTTTGGAGTAAGCTGTTGGGGGATGAATCAGTTTTGTTGTGTGTTTCCTTGACTGATGAAGCCTTCCGGACTGAATGCGAAACGTTTCAGCACAGAAAAAAGAAACTGTCCAGATGACCTGACTGAAAAATGTTGGATTGTATACCTGGATTATTGAGCATGGACTTTGTTGTTTAGTCCACGCCCACCTACTGTGTGGGCCTCATCCCCGGTGCGTATAAATTACGGTGAGACTGGGTAATTGGCTCCCATTTTTTCTTCAGCCAGCTAGCTAGCACTGTCAGAAGAACGAAGAGGGAAAGTTGTCCAGCTTTGACCGACACAACCTTTGCTAAGGATGCCTGGGTCTCCGCCACGCCAACCTCCTGCTGTCCCGGTGAGCTCTTCCTCCCCGAGGAGAAGCAGAGACGAGCAACCTTGTTCAAGGTAAGCACCGAGGAGTGCTTTTCCGTGGCGGGCCGCTACCTGCTGGACGACACCACCGCCTTTTCTAACATTTTTTTCCTTGCGGTAATCAAATGATTTCCTCGAAAAAGGCAATAGTAGCAGCAGCCCCGCTGAATGTTTTTCCGTGGAGGGCCGCTACTCGCCGGATGACGCCACCGCCTTTTCTAACGTGTTGTTTTTCCTCGCGGTGAATTCCCTCGAAAAAGGCGCTGTTGGCAGCTGCTCCGCTGAGTGCACGGGACGACGCCACATCCTTCTTTGACTCAGAGTCACGCAGTGAATTGAATGATTCCTCAGCGAAAGGCGATACAGAGCTGCCCCCTCCCTCCTGGAGTCGTAGTGATGGAAGACAAGCGGCCGAGCAGATGCTCAGCCACCTCGGATCTTCCCACGTTGGCGACCACACTGCTCCCAGCCGTCGGCGCCCTCCTCTCGGAGCTGCCCGGCATAGTCCAGGAGGATGTTAACACAAGGGACTTTCTGTCCCTCGCCTCCCTCCGACCTGATCGGATAATCTGGCGGCAAGGTTGGCTCCACCCTGGCTCGTCGCCCTGACCCCATCTGGCCTCGCTGTCCAGCTGTGACGTCACACTGGAAAGAGGCTGCAGCTGAGCCCAGTAAGCTGAAGACATCCGTCTCCAGAATGGAGGGTTTTACCGATCAGTGTATTTACCCTTGGTTCCCCCCCCCCAGGGCAAAAGCTTCTAGGATGGACCAGCAACCTGTCCCTCCAGGGAAGCATGACCAGATGGTGACAAAGTTCTCCAACCGAGTTCACCAGTGCTCATTCCAGACGGCTTTAGCGAACAACAATGTCGCCCTGCTGGCCTACAGCATCTTTAAGAGACTGGAGGAAGAAGACCTGCTGGAGGAGACAAATAGCTCTCTGTAAAGCTGTTGATGTCATCTTAAACATGTGCCACATCTGCGGTCTGCCTGTCCCGCATCGCCACCTGGATGACCATGATCCAGAGGACCTCTTGGCTCCGCCTCTCGCCATCCTTGTCTGAGAGGCTGCAGAAAGACCTGCTGGAGGGCCCCATCACCCCAGAGGTGCTGTTTGGGGCCAACTTCAGGACCATCCTTGAGAAATCGCAGCGGTCCGAGGGAGTGGTGGTGCAGAGGTTAGAAGATGGGCTTGTGATCGGAAAGTCACAGGTTCATCTCCCAGTACAGTCAACTTCAAAATTTGGGTGGAAAAGGTGAAACACCCACACCTCCCTCCACCCTCATTTGCCCCACTCTGGGCCCCTGAGCAAGGCCCTTAATCCCCACCATCTGCTCCCTAAACAGGTCTCTCTTGAAAATGAGTTCTTGTGGCTCAATGAGACTACCTGGATAAATAAAGGGTAAATGAAAAAGGTCTCAGAGAATGTACACCATCTGGTGACGTCACAGTCCTCCTCCCGCCCCTCTGTCCGCTGGAGGGACCGCCGTGGCCAGCAACAGCAGTAGAGGCGCTCCACAGCTGCGACAGCGACTTCACACTTTGCCGGCCCCCTCCACCAGGGAACAGTTCCTTGAGGGGAATGTGTGTGTTTTTTTGATGAGGTATGTTTTGAAACATCTCTGAAAGTAAAATTTCATCTGATTCCAGCCTGACTGTCAGATCAACTGAGCTCACAGCTACCTCTCTTCACACTTTCCCCACACAGAACGAGCCAATAACTTCTAAACAACATTGTAAATGGCACTGCAGTTCTATAAATATCACAAAACACTCGTCTGCCACGTTAACTAAAAATTATGTTTTTTCAGCAGACCGAGTCCAGTAAAATCCCTCGCTCTTAGCCAGTGCCTGTTTTTATCTTCTGCCGTTTTCTGTCATCTCACCGCGCAGTGGGAGTAAACTTTTTTTTTCCACGACAGCTGTAGTCTCCACCGAAACGGCATATTCACTCAGAAAGCACTCACACCTCCTCTCAGTGCGCACCGGCCCACCTCAGCTCTAACGTGCAACCGCAGCCTGGGTTCAGTACAGAGGCACACATACAGCATTTTTTTGTCTGAGCCCCCACCTTGGGTTCCCCCCAGAGAATCTCAGAAGCAGGTGATGGCAGAAAGGGTTTTTAGTCTGGTTGATGTCCATGAGACCATGACACACAAAATGCGTGCCCGCTCTCCGAGCGTTACTCTGTGGCAGCGAGTGTGTTTCCTGGACAGATGGACGGACCGCCTGATCAGAAGGGGTTACACGCTTCAGTTTGCAGTTCAACCCCACCGTTCAGAAGGATTATAGAGATGGTCCTGTCTTCTACAGAACAGAGCTTGTCTCTCCGGTCAGAAGTTCAGGAATTCCTGATGAAAAACATGATTTCCAGAGTTTCAAACAGAGAGGAAAATACATTTTTTTTTCCATCCCACTACTTCCTGGTTCTGAAAAAAAACGGAGGGATGAGACCCATTCTCGACCTGTCCATGTTCAACAATTTGATCATGGAGAGACAATTCCAAATGCTGACAATCAAACAGCTGCTGGAGAACTTCACCAGAACGACTGGTTCACTTCCATAGATCTGAAGGGTGCATAATTTTCACATTTCCATCATTCTGAGACACAGGAAATTCCTACATTTTTTCCTCCAGGAGATTCCTTATCAGTACAACAGGCTACCATTTGGTTATTCCCTTGCTCCACACAAGTTTTCAAAATGCGTGGAGATGGCTCTGTAGCCATTACATTTGGCAAGAATGAGAATTCTTTTTTATCTGGATGATCTGCTTTTATTAGATCAGTCCAGGCAGGAAGCAGCTGCGCAGACCAAATGCTAGCGTTACACCTGCTAAACCTGGGTTTTCTATAAACTGGGAAAAGTTCCATTCTCCCATCCCAAAAGATTGTTTATCTGAGAGTGGAGCTAAACCCAATACAATGAGAGCCCGTTTATCACAGCCGAGAGCAGAAGCTCTGTAAGTTCAGTTCCGCCGTGTCAAACCCAACAGCGTAGTAACAGCTCTGTTTGTCATGCAACTCCTGGAATGGTGTCAGCAGCCCACATTGTGTTTCCACTGGGCCTACTTCACATGAGATGCCTTCAGAGATGGTTCGCCCACCTGCACATCGATACTGTATGCCAAAAGAGGCGGATTATCTTTGTGCCCCCCTCCATGAGAACTGGTCTGAATCACTGGGGAAACCCCCTCGTTCTGTCAGAGGGAGTTCCCATCAGCAGACCTATGTCACATGTCTCAGTTTTTCACAGACGCGTTCCTGTCAAGCTGGGAGGAATGTATCTGTCCCAAGCATTGGGAGGACAGTGGCTGGGCCACATGTCGTTTTACATCATGTGCTAGAATTGTTTTCACGGTCTGAAACGTGACTCAGCATTTTGCCCCCTGCTGCGGGATCAGCATTTTCTGATCCAGACAGACAACAAAGGGACGACAGTTTACATAAACTGTCAGGGAGGTGTCCGCTCAGTCCAACTGCTAAGCATCGCGAAACAGCTGTTGTATTGGGCACACAAAATTCTGCTCCCCATCAGTGCAGCGTGCATTCCCAGTGCCCTGAACAAGCGAGCGGATATCATGTCGAGGGGCGGTCCCCGCCATAGAGACTACAGCCTCCATCCCGAACTGATCTCTCGGTTTTTGGAGCAGGTTTTGTGAGCAGCAGTGGATCTGTTCGCCACACGGGTGTAGATGAACATATGCTGTGATATATTCATAAATTAAACGGATTCA
>NC_056502.1:50893879-50895156 GCF_014905685.2 Nematolebias whitei
TGTTTGATAATCAAAGTGTGTTTAGTTCAAACCATTTTTAAATGTTGAAGTGAACTAATCATTTTTAATCAACTGTGAAACAGTATTAGTGATTTTTAATCCTCATGCAAAGTAGAAATCATGTTAAGGTCTGTTACAGAGTAATTATGCATTTTCTGATTTTCTGTCTTTGAATGAGCAAGTGTAAGTTGGTCCAAGGTTGGAGTCAAACGCAAAACAAGTTGTTGGAACGAACTGTCATGTTTTTAAATCCTCTCAGATGTAAATATAGAGGCTGGCACCTGTTTTCCCCCAACTCACCTAAATATTCCTCTCGTCTGTCAGAAAAACATTTTCAATCTGTTCCATAACATTCTTGCTGTTTTTCTGACTTCTAGTGACCTCTTACGTCACAAAAACACACCCCTGTCTGGTCGATTTTGACCAATCGGGAACCTCCCAGATGAACCGGAAATAGAACTCTTTAAATGTCGGTACTTCCTAGTTCAAACCAGTTGCAGCTTCAGCTCGGGTTTCGGTCGTTTTGCAGCTTCAGTCGAGTGCAGTCGAGTTCAGTTCTGGGAGCAGAACCGAACGGAAAAAGTGCTGGGAGAACAGAAGTCCAGGCATGATCCAGAGCTCTTCCGAGTCTTGTGGGAATTATACAATCTTCCACATCTGAGTGGAACTTCTGAAGGACTCCTCTTGTGAGTCCACCAAGGGGTGAACTTGTGTCGAACAAGTACCGTCACTACTTCGGACGATTCACAGCTGTTCCTACGGAGACGCTGATAGGGTGCGTTAAATGGAACTTCGTACCAGTGGAGACATCTCCTCCAGGTAAAGAGTTGATTTATACCACCTAAGTGTACCGAGGAAGAAGCTGGGAGTTCACCGGAGAGTGCCGTTCTGATGCCGACACACACATTTCCCTCATCCATCCTTTCTCTCAATCTAAACTTCATTTTCCATCTTTAAAACTCTTCTATCTGCTAGAAATCATTCCAGATATTTTCAGAAATGTCTGTTGTGAAGTGAGAAAACCATTGCCGTATGGTTTCTAATTGTACAGCTTGCTAAATTAGTCATGTTGTTATTTTTCAGTTTGCCAAATTAATGTAAATGTGTGATGTTAAACTTTGATTCTGTAAATAAATGACCGCATTCATTTGATGGGTCAAAGAAAATTAACGTCTCACGATACATTTTATTAAATTCAATGCACGACATTATTCAGTCCAGAAAAATGAATGAATCCGTTTAATTTATGAATATATCACAGCATATGTTCATCTACA
>NC_056502.1:50895256-50907170 GCF_014905685.2 Nematolebias whitei
TGTGTGTGTGTGTGTGTGCGTGTGTGTGTGTGTGTGTGTGTGTATGTGTGTGTGTGTGTGTGTAATCAGATTAGGTGATTGGGCCAGCATTAGTTACCATGGAGATCAGATGGTTCAAATTGGGCTTACTTCCGGATTCTGTAAACTACAGTCTCTCGGAATTTTCTCTGTTTTTATATGTTTTTAATGTAAAGACAAAAAAATGTCAGGATATGTGTGTAAAAATCTAATTATTTCAAATTAATTCACCACCGTTTTGGAAGTGTACACAAGCAGCAAGTGCCACAGTGTGGGCAGAGAGAACTTTCCGGTCAGACCATTTGTCAAAATAAAATCATGATAATCGAAATTGAGCGCTCATCTGTTTTTTCCATTTTCGTTTTGTGCACAAAATCGGAAATCGGATGACGCTTCATTATCTGATTTTTCATTTTGGTTTAATAAACAGGAAAATCAAGTGTGCTTTTGTTTTTTTTTCATTTTTTGTTTCAAACGAAAAACAAACTGCCTGAATGTACTTGGACCACAAGTACAGTCCATTTATCATTTACTTAAAGGGGAACATACAGTATATTTAGAAGTAACATATTGGATACTTTTGGGGTAAGATGTGGTAGATATAGGGTAACAAACAGGCTACTACAGCATAACATGCAGGGTGATTGCAAGTTTTCAAACAGGAAGATAGTCCCAGCAGTTCTTCCTTTGATTTTATCCTCAAATGATGTCCCCATTGAGTTTGTTGATTCCTATAAATATTTGGGTATCTTGGTCGACTCACATCTCTCTTTTAAGCTCTATGTGGACAACCTAGTAAAGAAACTGAAAGTTAAACTGGGTTTCTTTTCCAGAAACAGATCCTGTCTAACTTTGAATGCTAGGGAATGCCTTATATCTGTGACTTTCCTTCCCTCAATTGATTACGGTGACGTTATTTACGTGAACGCTCCTACAAGAACCCTGCAGATGTTGGATGCTGTCTATCATGGTGCACTAAGATTCAGAACTGGCTGTGATTATCGTACCCACCACTGCACTCAGTATTCACTGGTTAACCGGACATCATTAACTTCACGCAGACTCTCTCACTGGTACATTTTCATCTTTAAATCTCTTCTTGGTCTGCTGCCTTCATACATCTCCTCCTACATGTCTCTGTGTGAGTGCAGCTACGGAGTGCGCTCTCAGGACATTATTACCTGCAGTGTTCCCTCAATGAGGACTGAACTAGAAAGAAGGACCTTCTCCTACTCCGCTCCTGTTTCCTGGAATATCTTGTAAAAAGATCTGAAGCTGTCGACCTTTGACCTCTCTAAGTGGCTTTAAGAATCTGCTGGACTCCTGGCAGGGACCAACGCAAACATGTTCCTGTTTTTAGTTTTCTACATGTGCCTTATAATTTAGCAGGTTTTTTGTTACTTTTTTTGCCATCTTATTTGTAAAAAATAAAAATAAAAATCTGTATGCCTTTTTATAACTGTTTATTGTTGTTGCTGTTGTCCATTGTTGTCATCATTCTTTGCTGAAATCAGGTCTCTCTTGTAAATGAGTCCTCGAGGCTCAATGGGATTATCCTGTCTAAATAAAGGTTGAATGAATGAAAAAGTTACCTTACAGGTTAAGTGGGACTGGGCTATATTACAGAGTAATTATGAGGTAACATACAAGGTAGTTACAGAGCACATGCAGGGTACATACAGTGCTAATGAACAGCGTACCGGGCTTTATTATCATATAAATATGCTTTATGTACTCTGTAAAAACATGCATGATACCCTGTAATTATCCCATATGTACTTACAAAGTGGTTTTTTTACAACCCTCTTCCTCAGCTTTGAATTTATTCAGTCCAACAGTCTATGCCTGTAGCTCATTATCTAGAAAGTACTCAGCTGTGGAAATGAGAAAGGAACTGCTAGGAACTGCACAGAACCTTCAAGTTCCCAGGCCTCTGGTTGAGGATCTGAGCTTGCTGTGAAATGGAACCAGTGAAGCGTTTGTTCAGTATGAGGGTCATGGCTAAAGAGCAATGTCACTGCTTCTGACATGGAAATCAGAAAATCGTCTCCTAATAAAAACTGTGACTGATTGAAATTCACAGTTTGAGCAGCTCAGTTTTATTCCTGCTATTTCCACCTGGAAGTTTACTTTGGGCAATGACTGGAATCAGCAGATGAATCAGTGTGCAGCAATACTGCAAAGGTCCTCCTGGGGTCCTCAGTAGTGGGCGATGTGATTGTTTGATAATGGCATGTTTACTGTGGGCGGGCGGTGTTCCCACTGACTCATGGATGAATCATCAGAGATGATCCATCCCAAAGCTCAGAGCATAATGTTGTTTTACATAAGAGACCTGAAAGTTTTAAAGGAATCCATTATCTTGTTGCTGATGCTGTTGTTTAAAGAGTTAGTGAATTCTTAGGGTCTCAGCCCTGAGTGCTCTGGTGACCACTGGCACAGAGACCATAATTCTCCACAATTTCTCCATATTTTATTTCATCCCTTGGTAGTTCTTAAGCTTCTTGTGCTCCTTCTTCCTTAATTTACAGTTACATGAGATGGCTAACAAACTGGACATTGTAGTGGTTGCCATCTACAAAAGACCGTAACGGCAATAAATATAGCAGTTACCTGTTTGTCTTTCTTGGTCTGTAAATCCCATAATATTTTAGCCCTTTTATTCTCCATCATTCTTGGTGGAGTTATTAATTTTCATTGCTGAACCTCCTCCAGTTCATAATCACCACAGATATGCACCAGAATATTGCTGCAGGTGCTTGGTTATGGTATTTTATGTATGTTTTGCCTAGCTGCATCTCATATTATATTGAGATGTACTGGACTGTCTCAGCTTTGTTAAATCATCTGCATTATGGCTGCTGACTTTCACAAGATAATATGACTCTTTATGACACCATACATTAAGAAATTACACTTCCTTGGAATTTATTTGTAGATCTTTGGATTCAATAACAGTCCTATAAAATAATCTAATATTATTTAACTCTTGTTAATTCAACCTGTACCAAATTTATTATTTTCTACAGTTTTTTGCCCAAGACTAATGGTGAAAAAAGTGATCATGTTTTCGCCCCTGTGTGAATCTGCTTGTCACTCTGCACATCTTTTCCCACTTGATCCCTCTGTCTTGCCAATCGATAGAAGTCCTTCTTGCCCTCTTTAGTGTCCTGTCTCCTATACAACTCATCATACACCTTCTTCATTGCCTAAGCTACCTCCCTCTCTGCTCTACATCCCATCTCCTTATATTCCTGTCTCCTCTCTTCAGTTCTCTCACTGTCATATTTCTTCTTGGCTAACCTCTATCTTTGAACGGCGTCCTGCACTTCACTATTCCACCACCAGGTTTCCTTATCATCCATTCTCTGTCCAGATGACACTTCAAGTACCTTCCTACCTGTCTCTCTAATTACTGTTGCTGTAGTAGTCCAGTCATTTGGAAGCTCTTTCTTACCACCCTGAGCCTTAAACAGCTCCTCTCTGAATTTCTCACAACATTCTTCCTTCTTCAGCTTCCACCATTTGGTCTTCTCTGATTTTACTATTTTTCTCTTCTTCACAACAACAGTCATTCTACACCCAATCATCCAATGCTGTCTGGCCACGTTCTCCCCTGCCACAACCTTACAGTCTCCAATCTCCCTCAGGTTTCCTCTTCTACACAGAATGTAGTCTATGTGTGTACTTGTTGGGCGGCTGTGGCTGAGTGGTTAGAGCAGTCGTCCTCCAATGCAAGAGTTGGAGGTTCGATTCCATCAGCAGTCACATGCTGAAGTGTTCCTGGGCAAGACACTGAACCCCATATTTCCTCCAATGTGTGTCCAGTATGAATGAGATAAAGCACGGATTAGTCATTGTATAGATATATTTAAGTGCTATATGAATGGGTAAATGAGGGCACAGATTGTAGTCTAAAGCTCTTTGAATATCTTGGTAAGATAGAAAGGTGCTATTTAAGTACAGACAATTGACTTCTGCCTCCACTCTTATGTGTCACTCTATGTTCCTCACTCTTTTGGAAATAGGTGTTGACTACAGCATTTCCATTCTCTTGGCAAAATTCACCACCATTGTCTTTCCTGACAGGGAACCACTGACAACATTTAGCATCAGATATTCTACTTCTACCTTCAGACACATCACCCTATCTGGCACTCTTTTTACCTTTACTACAATCTATGACAACTCCTCCTTCAGGACCACCCCTACGCCATTTCTATTTCTATCCACACCATGGTACAACAGTTTGAATCCTGCCCCAATGCTGCGAGCCTTGCTGCCCTTCCACTTGGTCTCTTGGACACATAAAACATCTACTTTCCTTCTCTGCATCATGTCAGCCAGCTCTCTTGTTTATTTATTTATTCATTCAATTAAAATAAACAATATAAACAAAACAAATTCATCATAAAGAAAAAAAAATTGAATGAAAAGGGTGTAGAAAGAAGAAAAAAAAATCGTAAAATATCTGCCCCTTATTTAAAAAAATATATAAAATAACTACAAAAAAAACAACCTACGCTTGAATAGTCTCCAAACTGAAAACAAAAAAACATCAGGCATCCTTCACCTGGCACCATACCTTCCCAACAACTTTACCTTAATCATCTTTTAAACATATAAATTATTTTAGAAATGTTTATGGTGATATCAAGTCAATTCCACAATCCTGTTCCCTGAACTACAACACAGCTCTTTCAGACTAAATGAAGGTTTTACAAACATTTCCATTCCCTTAAGGTTATAATGACTCTCTTTTTTTAACAAATTTTAATTGAATATTTGGTGGTAATATTTTTTCTGAGCTGTATACATGGCTTGTAAAATACTATATTCAAACAAATCATAACATTTTTAAAAATTTCAACTGATGAAATAATATATTTGATGGTTGACCAGAGCACTTTGTACTAATAATTCTTATACTGTAACTCTTTTTGTAAAATGAAAATAAGGTTTGTAATTGTTTTGCATGCTTTTCCCCAAACTTCAGTACAACATATTAAATATGAAACGATCATTACATTATACAATATATATAAGGCTTTGTCATTCAAAAACTATTTTACTTTATACAGTAATGCATCTGATTTTGTTATTTTTATTCTTAAGTAAGTTACATGAGATTTCCATGTCAGCGTCTCATCAATAACAACACCCAACATTTTTATTTCATTAACTCTATGAATTTCAGTACTGCCAGTTTTAAATGGGACTTCAATCATTTTCTTTCTATTACTGAATATCATGTAGTTTGTTAATTCCAAATTTAACACTTTTTAACTTAAGTTGGAACCAAGTTTGTATTTTTCATAATTCTGCCTGTACCATCATCTCTAACATCGGTGCAATATCGTCATCCGAACAAAAAAATGTAAAGTCAACTGCAAATAAAACACACTTCAAAAAGCCCTGACACATCAACCAGATCATTCACATACAAAATAAACAACTTTGTTCTCAACACAGAGCCCTGAGGAACTCCACATCCCTGACCACAAAATTCTGATCTTAGTTTACCTGTACAAATTGCTTCCTATTATTCAAATAACTGGATACCCACTGTAGTGCTAATTCTCTAATTCCATATTTATTCAGTTTTTCAAGGAGAATGGTGTGGTCAACAGTGTCGAAGCTCTTTTTTAAATCAACCAAAACGCTAACACAATACTGTGTTACTGTACACACTCTACATTTGCCAGTCATTGTCCCCACATTTAGAGTTGCCACCCTCAGTTCTACATTCTTGACTTTCCTCTTTTCCCTCTGTCTCCTGACACGTTTCTCTTCTCGTGATCTTCGACCAATAGAACATTTTCTGTTGGCACCCTGTTCATCAACAGCACCGGTAGCGGTCGTTGTTAATCTGGGCCTTGAACCATCTGGTATATTTTCCCTTAGATTAACTTGCATGTCACTTTTAACTTTTAAATTTTTTTATATTTCTGCATAAATTTGACCTAAAACATCATCAGATTTTCACACAAGTCCTAAAAGTAGATAAAGAGACCCCAGTTAAACAAATTTAACAATATTATTATACTTTGCAATTTATTTGTGGATGAAAATGATCCAATATTACATACAGTATATGTGAGTGGTAAAAGTATGTGAACCTGTAGGATTAGCATTTAGTTTGAAGGTGAAATTAGAGTCAGGTGTTTTCAATCAATCGTATGATGATCAGGTGTGAGTGGGCACCCTGTTTGATTTAAAGAACAGGATCACAACGTGTTTGTGGAAGTGGATCATGGCAGGAACAAAGGAGATTTCTGAGGAGCTCAGAAAAAGGTGTTGATGCTCATCAGGCTGGAAAAAGTTACAAAACATCTGTTAAGAGTTTGGACTCCACCAACCCACAGTCAGACAGATTGTGTACAAATGAAAGAACATCAAGACCATCGTTACCGTCCCCAGGTGTGGTGGATCAACAAAGATCACTCCAAGAACAAGGCGTGCAATAGTCAGCGAGGTCACAAAGGACCCCAGGGTAACTTCTAAGCAGCTGAAGGCCTCTCTCACATTGACTTATGTTAATGTTCATGAGTCCACCATCAGGATAACACTGAGCAACAATGGTTCATGGCAGGGTTGAAGAAGAAAGCCACTGCTCTCCTAAAAGAACATGGCTGCTCGTCTGCAGTTTAAGGATCACGTGGACAAACCAGAAGACTGCTGGAAGAATGTTTTGTGGATGGATGAGACCAACACAGAACTTTTTGGTTTAAATGAAAAGTGTTATGTTTGGAGAAAGGAAACCAATATTCCTGCATAAGAACTAGAGGATGACATTTTTTCAGGACTCAGAGCCTTATCTAATCTGTGAAACATGGTGGTGGTAGTGTCATGGTTTGGGCCTGTTTTGCTGCATCTGGGCCTGGATGGCTTGCCATCATTAATGGAACAATGAATTCTGAATTATATCAGAGAATTATAGAGTAAAATGTCAACACATCTGTCCATAAACTGAATCTCAAGAGAAGGTGGGTCATGCAGGAAGAATGACCCTCAGCACACAAGTGGTTCTACCAAAGAATGGTTCAAGAAGAATAAAGGTCATGTTGTGAAATGGCCAAGACAAAGTCTTGACCTTAATCCAATCCAGATGTTGTGGAAGGACATGAAGCATCAGAACCACCAACATCCAGAGTTGAAGCTGTTCTGTACAAAGGAATGGATAAAGTCCTCCAAGCTGGTGTGCAGGACTGATCAGTTACCAGAAACATGAAGTTGAAGTTATTGATGCACATGGGGGGGTGTCACACCATGTACCAAAAGTAAAGGTTCACATACTTTTACCACTCACAGATATGTAATATTGATCATTTATCTGAATAAATAAATGCCAAGGACTCTGCGGTCTACACTCATCTCCAGGCCAGCGGCCACTCTTTCAGGGATGAAGATGTTCACATCCTGGACAGAGAGGAACGATGGTTTGAGAGAGGAGTAAAGGAGGCCATCTTTGTGAAAATAAATCGTCCATCGTTAAACAGGGGTGGAGGCCTCCGGGTTCAACTGTCCCCCTCTTACAATGCTGTGATTGCTAGTATCACTCAGCCCTCTGTGAACAGTAAACAGCCATCAGTGTGCTAATGATCCATTGTTAGGCTGATGGTCCTTCTTGAGCATGTGATCAGCTGGTTTTTGGTTGTCAGCAGCAAAACTGGTTGATCCACTCTGAGACGGTGCTATTTAAGAGACTGAGCTGAATACAGCTCCTCAGACTGAGGAAGTCTCTCGGATGAGAGACGAAACGTTTCCACATTTTTTTGTTGATTTGCTTTGTTTTTTGTTTTTTTTGAATGTCCAGAGGACCAGATTTAACTTTTTTAGACTTCCTGGTAGGCTCCTGTATTAATTTATTTTAACCAGCTGTGTTACAGGCACTGTTCAGGAAAAAAAACAAAAACAAAAAAAAAACATTTACTGCACGTAATCGTCAGCGCTGCCAGATTGGGAGGTTTACTGCCAATTGGACGATTTTCATTCTGATTTTGCTGGAAACTCTGGGAAGATTTTTGTTGGATTGTTACATTTTGCCACATATTGTTAAATTACGCAGCACGGTGGCACAACTGGTAGAGCTGCTGCCTCTCAGCGAACAGGTCCCTGGTTCAAACCCCGGTCCAGGGGCCTTCTGGGTGGAGTTTGCATGTTCTCTCCGTGCATGCGTGGGTTTTCTCCGGGTACTCCGGTTTCCTCCCACAGACCAAAAACATGCATGTTAGGCTGATTGGTAACTCTAAATTGTCCCTAGGTGTGAGTGAGAGAGTGAATGGTTGTTTGTCTCGTTTGTCTCTATGTGGCCCTGTGATGGACTTGCGACCCGTCCAGGGTGTACCCCGTCCCTCGCACAGTGATTGCTGGACATGGGCACCAGCAACCCCCGTGACCCAAAATGGAATAAACGGGTAAAGATAATGGATGGATGGATTGTTAAATTACCTTGGATTATACTGTACGGTTTTGGGGTTTTGTCTTGTCTTTGTCTGTTTCCTCATGTTTTCAGCCAGCCCTCCCTCCTTGTGTTCAACCATTGTCTCACCTGTGTCTAATGTTAATCACCACAGGTGAGTGTCATTGTCCCAATCAGTGTTGTGTATATATTCAGCTCCTTTGTGTCTTGTCTTTGTCTCCGGATTATCCTTATGGTATGTTCTGCCTTCCGTCCTGTGTCCTGTTCGCTCTGTGAGTAAGCTGCCCCGTCAGCCTTTTGCTTTGTTTTTGGAAAATAAATATTGTTTAATTTTTACCCTCGATTCCGCTGTCATCCTCCTGCACGTGGGTTCAACACTTCAGTGGGTAGAACCTGACAGAATCTGGAGACCATTCTGAACCCAGCAGGAGGATGATTACTCTGTTTGAGTTCCTGGCTCGAAAGGCAGACAAGACTGGAGATGAGAAGAGCACAGTTTCATGGGTCCCACCTGGCCATCAAACCTGGATCTTCAGCTTATCCATCTCTCCTTCCCTCACTGCCGCACCCTACTCCTGCACCTCACCGTCCACCTCCTTCCCGAGTCCAGCATGGAGAGAAGAGAGCTTCGTGGACAGGTGGGCAGTCCAGCCCATGGTTTCTGGAGGAACGGCGGAAATTTTGCTAAGGGGTGAGGTACCCATGACCACTAGAGGAGCGGTCCGGCTCTCGCTCACTTGAGGATCGAGGGAGTTTGCTGGGGGAAAGGTACCCGTGCCCCCACTTACTGGAGGAACAGTCCAGCCTTCCCTCGCTGGAGCAGTGGAAGGCTTCTGTGGTGGAGATGTACCTGGATCTGCCCAGCTGCAAGGAGGTCCTGGCAGACTCCTCTCTTTTGTCCAGCTGTGAGGAGGTCCAGGTGGATGCTCCTCACTTCTGTCCTCCTGAGGGTCTCACAGCTGCAGATCTCCTGAACCCTGACTCTCCAGCTGCAGACCTGTTTCCTGCAAGGGCAGCTGCACCCTCCAGCTTCACTCTCATCTGGCCAGTGAGGAAGTTCAGGTGGACAATCCCCACTTCTGTCTTCCTGGGGGTTTCACAGCTGCAGTTATGAACTCTAGCTCTCCTGCTACAGCTCCGACTCCATCTCCTGCTGCAGCTCTGGTTCTTGTCCCTGGCTCTCCAGCTGCAGCTCCGATCCCCGGCTCTCCTGCTGCAGATCTGACGCCTGACTCACCGACCGCTGAAGAGCCTGAGTCTCCTGCAGAAGATCAGGAATCCACCACAGAAAATCTTCAGTCTGCAGAGATCCCAGGGGTCCTTGCCTCGCCACACCCCTGATCTGTCTGCCGAGGTCCTCGTCCCTGCATCATCCGCTGAGGTCCTCGTCCCTGCATTGTCCTCTGAGGTCCTCACCTGTGGCTCGTCTGCTGAGGTCCTCGTCCCTGGTCTGCCCAAAGAGACCCTTGTCCCTGGTCTACCCGAAGAGGTCCTCATTCCTGGTCCACTTGAAGAGGCCCTCATCCCTGGTCTGCCCGAAGAGGCCCTCACCCCTGGTCTGCCCCAAGAGGTCCTCCCCCCTGGTCTGTCCCAAGAGGTCCTTGCCCCTGGTCTGCCACAAAAGGTCCTCGCCCCTGTTCCGCCCCAAGAGATCCTTGCCCCTGGTCTGCCCAAAGACATCCTTGCCCCTAGTCTGCCCCAAGAGGCTCTCACCCCTGGTCCGCCCCAAGAGGTCCTCTTCTCCCTGAGTCCAGGAGAGCAAGATAAACGCCTGTGCTACCCCAGGATGGATGGTCTCCTGGTGGCCTGCCAGAACACTGGCCTGAGGTTGGATGGTTCCAAGGCCACCCCCCTGATCTGCTGCCTTGTTGGGGATGGTCACCAGACTGCCCACCTGACCACTGGACCTGCCTTGGACAGTCTCATGACCATCCACCTTGACTCTGGGTTGGGGTTTTCTATGTTCTTGTTGTTTTGTGTTTAGAGTTAACCCATGTTTGCCTGTGTAGTGATGTAGGGACAGCTTTCGCTATAACATACTACTAATTAATTATTCTTAAAGTTAGTTCAAGCACAAAGAATATTAATTGTTTAATTACAACGGATTATTTCTATTTCGAGTTAAATTTCTGCCATGTGACCAAGATAACTTGTGGAGTGGAGTGTATAATTCAGTGACATGAGACGTAATTTATCTTTGACCCATCAGAATAAATGCGGTCATTTATTTAACAGAATCAAAATTTAACATCAAACATGTACACATAGATTTGCTGATCTGTTTCTGATTAATAAACTTGGCACGATTTACTAAACAAGACAACAGAAGATTACTGATTGAGACTGATTCATCTCTGAAGGCATCTAGCTTGATTTACTGGCGAATAGAAGTTTAAAGAGAAGGGATGGATTTAAAGAGGACGTTTAGATGGATGAAAGTTATGTGTTGAACCAGAAAATGGCACCCTTCCTCCGAATCCAGCTCAGCCCTCCGGTACTCTTCAGGGCGTCAACGACTTGTTACCTGAGATGGTGGATACATCCACTCCGGAACAGAGGTCCATTGGCACGCTCCTTTTTCAGCGTCTCCGGTCAGAGTGGCTGGGGTCGTCGGAAGTTGTGACGAAGTACTCAGTTCAACAGAATAAACTTCCTTAGAAGTTGAGCATTTACTGCTCGGGTTGAGTCACAGCCGAGGCAGGCTGTGACTACGCTGGAATGGATGGACCCTTGACACATGGTCAAATCTATCAGCTATTTTGTTCAGCTGTAAGACTCCATCAGACTGAGTCTCGTCTTTGACTGAAAGTTCCAGGAAGACTGGAAAGCCTCGGAAGACTGGAAAAGACTCGAAAGACTAGAAGACGGAATAGTTCCAAGAAGTGTTGCCTTTTAAAGGGTGTCCACTTCCTGTCACTTGGTACTTGATGATTGGTTGAAACAACCAGCAGGGGTGTAGTTTTAGTGATGTCAGAGGTTTATTAGAAGTCAGGAGACAGCAGAAATGTTTTAAGAACGGTTAGTACAGACAGAGAAATATTTTGAAGAAATGAGAGGATGCAGGTGCCAGCTAGTTCTTATTTACTGTCTGAGAGTTTTAAAAACAAGGCACTTCGTTGTCATAACTTGTCTCTGACTTTCGACCGACATCAGGCCCACTCCTCACACAGACAGAAGAGTGAATGTGTAATGAGAGAGCCGAGAGATGGATTTAGCTCAGGGGTGCCCTCTTACATTTTATAATATATGGACTAATTCAAGTACATAATATTATACTCAATTTAAACGGATTCTTTCATTTTTCTGGACTAAGTAATATCGTGTCTAGAAGATTAAATGTGGACAAAGACGTGTTTAAATTTCTGACCCACCACAACAGTGCGGTCTTTTATTTATCAAAACGATTTAAACACATCACACATTTTATACATTGATTGGCATAATTGATTACAATAACACAGCTTAATTAATGAG
>NC_056502.1:50907270-50916795 GCF_014905685.2 Nematolebias whitei
TTGAACAAAGCATGTCCAGACGCCCACGACCGTGGGACACTGATCTATGTGGACAACATCCTTTTGAGGCAGCCAACACTGGAGTCTCATTTGGCTGAGATCGACCACGTCCTAAATCAGCTAACAACTGCTGGTGCTAAAATCTCACTGTCAAAGTGACAGTGGTGCAGAACCAAGGTGGACTACATTGGCCTCCTAGTAGGTCAGGACGGAGTACAACCACAATTGACTCGCACCCAAGGCCTAGACAACCTCAAAGTCCCCACCAATCTCAAAGAACTACAGAGTTTTCTGGGAGTGTGTAATTACTCACGCCAGTTCATAGAGCATTATGCGGACCTCGCAAAGCCACTGACTGAACTCTTAAAGAAAGACATCCCATTTGTCTGGACTAATACACAGCAGCAGGCAATGAACACTCTTAAAGACAGGCTCAAGTTAGCCCCATGTCTAGTCTACCCAGACTACAACAAAGAGTTTTACTTGGAAGTGGGCTTCTCAACTCACTGCATAAGTGCAGGTCTGTACCAAATACACGACAAAGACAAGCGTGTTGTGGCCTACGCCAGCAAAACAATGGCAGGCCCTGAACTACGGTATTCAGACTGTTAGAAGGCTCTACTGACAACTGTGTGGGCAGTGAAACATTTCTCCTGCTATATTGGTGGACAGAGGATTATTGTTGAAACACAACACCAGCCTGTAATGTTTCTAAACAGCCAACGCATCAGAGATGGTGTGGTGACAAACTCATGTGTAGCCACATGGCTTATGGAACTTCAGAGTTTTAACCTAGACATCCGCTATGGTCAAAATAAGAAGTCACACTTGGGCACTGATTTGGCAATCTGCCAAGAATGTACACAGGATGTACCAGCCACCCAACAGCCGTTTGTGAGTAAACCCTCAGTAGCTGAGGACCCAAATCACCACTTCTTTGATAGCAATATCTGTAAAGATATGGCGACATTGTACATGAATGGATGCTCATTCCACCACGAGAAAGTCTGCAAAGCAGGTGTTGGAGGAGTCCTCCTCTAGGACCAAGAACAGGTCACCTTTGGCTATAAATTAGGCTCTCAGTCTTCTCAGTACGCTGAGATAGCAGGAATACTAAATGGCCTACGGATTGCAGTGGAATGCTACATCCAGACGCTAGTCATCTGCACTGACTCTAACTATGCTCAACTTAGTTTCTTGTGTCATCTCGCTCTGTGGAAACAGAACGGTTTTCTCACAAGCAACAAAAAGGTGGTCAAACACAAAGAGCTTTTCATGACATGTGATCACTTAGTGACATCACATGATCTACAGATCTTCTGGAAGAAAGTTCCAGGACATTCCAGAGTCCCAGGCGATGACAAGCATTACAATGACCTTGCAGACTCCCTAGCCAAGGGAGGAGCCATTGACGGGCCCACGTGGTCCTTTGACCCCTCCTGGCTACTCAACACTCAGTCGACACTACCTACAGCTGAGGTAATGGCAGTCACACGTGCACAAGCTGCAGCTAAACCTGCTGATAACACAGTACTGACTGACCCAGACATCATCCAACTTCAGAAGTTGGATCCTACAATTAACTCCGTGATACTGTATCTGACTGACCCAGACAAATACACTCCATCGAAAGGCGAACTGGATTCCAATCCAGACCTTAAAGTCCTCTTTCAGTTGCGCAAACAGTTAAAACTACTTAAGGGCATCCTAACTTTTGCTCATGGACGGACGTCCTCACCCGTGTTCGTGGTCCCCCATGACCACAGGGGGGTGATGTTAGTTCATGCACATGACCTTCCGTCCGCAGGACACAAGGGTGACAATGCCACGCTGAAAGCATTAAAACAGATTGCTTATTGGCCTGGAATGAAGAAGGATGTCAAAGACTACATAAAAGGGTGCCTGGTCTGTGACCAGTTTCAGCCATCCAGACCACTCCACAGGGCACCACTGCATAGTAGAGGCATTGCATTTCCATGGTCGGACCTCCAGATTGACTGGGTTGGACCACTCACTAAGAGCTCTAGAGGAAATAAATATTTTCTCACGGTAACCTGCGCATTTACCAAATGGGTAGAATGTCTACCAGCCCCTAATGACACAGCACAAACTACTGCTATGTTATTAATGAATCATGTATTCTCAAGGTTTGGACTTCCCCTCAGGGTGAACTCAGACCAAGGTACACACTTCACAGGTGAAGTAATGAAAGAACTGTGGAAGACGCTAGGCGTCAAAGCCAACTTCCATATTGGCTACCATCCACAGGCTTCAGGCCAGGTTGAGAGAGCAAACAGGACTGTGGTGAGTATTTTGAAAAAATACGTAGCCGCAAACCACAAGGACTGGAACGTGAAACTCCCTCTGGTCCTCATAGCCATAAGGGCCACTCCACACACATCGACTGGCATCTCTCCTTTCGAGATGATGACGGGTTGACAAATGACTCTCCCTCTACACCTGTTGTACCAACCAGGCGATGCTGCCATGGCAACAGCCTACACTACACAACAATACATGAAAGACTTGGAAAAACACCTTAAAAACACTTTTGCTTTCGCACAGAAAAACTTGGAAAAATCAGCTGAAGGATGCAAAGCGTACTACGACCAAAAGGCCTCTCACGAGGAACTCCAAGTGGGAGACAGGGTCTGGTACTACACGTTTGCCCCCACAACTGGGAGAAGAGAGTCCGGGACCGGAACTCTCGCCCGTAAACTGATGCCCAGATGGACTGGACCCCATCTGATAACAGACAAACTGTCTCTAGTTGTCTATCAGATAAAAATCAGTAAAGGCCAAAAAGAGCCAATTGTTAAATGGGTACATCGAAACCAGGTTAAACCACACAAGGTGTGCAATAACTCCACAGGAGACAAAGATCTCACAAACTCTGGCCTCGTGGGAATAAGGGTCATCCAAGCAGAAGATAATTAATGGATAATAAACTTAACCACAGTTTAAACCACACATGGTGTGCAAAGAAACAACTCCTACGGGACAGCATGATTGAATCTGACAACCAGGGTGAGGTGGAGCAGTGAAACAATGTTTCTAGTTGCTTAGTCACTACTCTTGTCGATGTTGAAACGTTGTTTATTTGGTTTTGATATTTGTTTCTGAGCACCTCAGTAAGAATGAGTTTTGTATGTATTTTAGTTAGAGACTGTAAAGGACTTTAACTATGCCAACATGCAGTTCACTCGTTAAAACCTAATCGTTGAGGAGTCAATGTAGTCAATGCTACCTTAAGTACCATAACTTACATTGGTCTCACCATCTTCAAGCCGAACCTACTCGAACAATTCTATTCGGGGGGATAGCTAATTCTTTTTGATGAGTCTCGCCATAGACTCCAAAAACATTTATGGGGAAACCAAACACCCAATCTCAAGTCGTTCGTCTAAAAGGCAACAGACAAGTAAACCAACTATAGTGGCCATGTAAGTCTAACATAGACAAAGTTAGCAATGGTGGTATAGTTGGAACAACCTTCTGTAAGTATAGACCCCTATAACTACCCTTTTCAGCATGTTCCACCCCTTAACTGGTAGCTGTAGCTGTTCCCAATCATAATAGCTTACACACCAGGAGCATATAGGTTAAGGCCTTATGTAAAATCCCCTTCATAAGCCCACCTTAAACCGCTTAATTGCATGACACATAGAACCAGAACGGCACCGACTGGACGTCACCCAGCGACGACCTTCGCTGGAGGGGACCTGCAATCCTGACGTTGGTCTCCAACCTGCATCCAGGGGCCGCATCTGCGGTTCAATTGAAGGGAATCTTCTGTATGCTGATTAATCAAAAACTCCAATCGTTGTGAAATTACCGTTGTGGATTATATGACTTTTTCCAATGGATTACAGACTTTGTTTCCAAGGGGTTAAAGCATTGCTACAATGGAATTACCTAAACTGTTGTGGGATTACTTTCTTTGACTTTTGTTTTCCTCTTGCTGGATTACATCAAGCTCAAGGACATTCGGAGGCGTAAGTTCATGTTGGAATTCATCCCCATGGACAGGCGATGATTTACAAAGGGGGGACTGTAGTGAACTAAGCCTCCGGTCAAGACCTGCCTCTGAAGACCTTCATGGGACAGGAACTGTTATTTCATTGATTTGAATCCAGAAATACAACTTAGATCATCCAGTGACTTTCTAATTGTATCCTGAACTAATCAATTGAAAGAACACTCTCTTTTTTATATTATCATTAATATTTTACAATGTCTTGATAATCAAAAGTGTGTTTAGTTCAAATCATTTTAAATGTTGAAATGAACCACTTATTTTAAATCAACTGTGAAACAGTATTAATGATTTTTTTAATCCTCATTCAAAGTAGAAATCAAGTTAAAATGTCTGTTACAAAGTAATTATGCATTTTTTGATCTTCTGTCTGAAATGAGGAGTGATGTCGGTCAAAAGTCGGAGACAGTCGCAAACAAGTTTATTGGAACGAACTGTCATGTTTTTAAACCTCTCAGACAGAAACAAGAAAAGCTGGCACCTGTGGGTCTGTCATTTCTCCAAAACATTTCTCTGTCTGTTCCTAAACATTTCTCTGTCTGTTCCTAAACATCTCCGCTGTTTTTCTGCCTTGTAGTAACCTCTGACATCACTAAAACCACACCCCTGTTGGTTCTTTCAACCAATCAGGACTTCCCAAAAGGGACCGGAAGCAGAACTCTTTAAAAGTCGACACTTCCTAGTTCCAGACTTGAACCGAAGTTCTGGAGGGAACAGAAGTTCCAGGAGAACAGAGGTTCCGAAAGTTCTGAAGTGCTAGAGTTAGTTGGGAGTTCTTCCGAGTCTAGTTGGGAATATGGAATCTTCCACATCTGAGTGGCACCTCTGACGGACTCATAGCTCATGTGAGTCCACCCGGGAGGTGAGCGTGTTTTTGAACGGAGTACCGTCACTACTTCGGACGATTCTCAGCCATCCTAAGGAGACGCTGAAAGGTAGCGTTGAAATGGAACTCCGTACCGGAGCTGACCTATCTTCTGCAAAGGTAACGAGTCGCTTCACTACCGAGTGTACCGAGGCTGAGCTGGGTTCGGATGGAGGGTGCTGTTCCTCGTCAACACACTTTCCCTCATCCATCTTTTCTTTATTATCTTAGTTAACCCTAAGTATCCACTTTTCCTTCAAAAACTTTACTCCATCTCTATATTTCTCTGCCAGTAAAAAGATAAGCTAAAGTCTGCAGACATTAATTTAAGATCTAAGGATATGTCTGTTGTTTCAAGCTGCAAGTGAGAAATCATGGCCGTATGATTTCTCATTGTAAAGCTCATTAATTAAGCTGTGTTATTGTAATCAATTATGCCAATCAATGTGTAAAATGTGTGATGTGTTTAAATCGTTTTGATAAATAAAAGACCGCAATGTTGTGGTGGGTCAGAAATTTAAACACGTCTTTGTCCACATTTAATCTTCTAGACACGATATTACTTAGTCCAGAAAAATGAAAGAATCCGTTTAAATTGAGTATAATATTATGTACTTGAATTAGTCCATATATTATAAAATGTAAGAGAGCACCCCTGAGCTAAATCCATCTCTCGGCTCTCTCATTACATCTGGTGGCACCGTACGTCTCATGGAATGGACTTTGTTATTTGTGTAAAATACTTGAACTGCATGTTGGCATAAAAAGTGCAGATTTCTGTTCGACTGTAAAAAGCAATGTTTTTCAGCTGTGGTGCTCAGAGAAAATACAGTGATATGTTTTCAGCTGTGGGAAGGTGTCTTGCCCTGTTTTGAAACTGTTATCAGCTGTGTGGTTCTGGTACTGATCCAGTTCGGTTCTAGATAACGGCTCGGACGAGTCAGTGTTCTAAGAAAAACTGTTTTTAGAGCTGAAAGTAATGTCAATGTGTTCATTTTAAAGCTGAAATTTGTACATCTGTTGTGTAACTAAAGCTGGCATGCTGTGGTAAAACGCTTTATTCTGTTTAAACTGTGGCAGAGAGGGGGGTTCTGACCCGGTTCTGCTGTCGGACTCAGTTCAGATTCGTTGAACGAGTCGTGTTTTGAATGGATAAAACGCTGTTTTGAAGATCATTAGTTGATTCAATCACGTGACCCCGGAAATTAATCTCGGTTCAACCGAAGCCTCCTCTGTGTTTAAAATCGCTAAATGGAGCAGCCACTGTTCCCAAAACTCATGTGTTCATGCAGATAGACGTTTTGTTAAAGCGACGCCACGTTTAAGCTTTAAATCCGTTCAGAAGGTGCTGATTTGACCATGTTCGACCGTGTGCTAATTCTAAGCTAACGGCTAACAACCGAATGTCATCAGAACAGAACGGTTCACAGGAAGTTGTCATAGACTTCTGCTGGTAAAAATAAGCTTACACCGCCACCTGCTGTTGAAAGGGGAGTATAACAGTTTTCCTGACAGAAGGCTGCTCACTGCCTTTCATTTAAAATATTTTTGCTTTTGTTAATTCAGCCTGGTTTATGAGTTACTGTTTTAAATAGCAAATTCTGGTAAATAAAACTGCTTAAAAAGCGTTTAAAAACTAAAGTTGCCGTGAGACTTTTAGAAAAATTGCAGGTTTATTTATTTTAAGTGCTTTAGAGTAAATGAACACTGAAATAGGCCTGGTTCTTGTATCTGTTTGATTTAAGCTCTTTAAGTAACACTGCCAGACGGAAGCATTTACTTAGAATATCCATGCTTTGGGGTGAATCCTACAAATAGGTGCCCATTCATTTGAAGAAGTGGCTTTAACAGTACTGTTGAGTGAACCCAGAGCTAAAAGTGTGTGAACTCACTGCTCACTTAAATACAAATATTTACCTGTTAAAATCTCTGAAGTTGGCAACTGTTTAACCAGATAAGTGCTGAACAGTGAATAACCATGGCAGGTGTGATAGAAAAGGATTTTGATCCTTGTGAGATGAAGGACTGGTTAGAGAGAGCGTTGATGCTGCTCACAGAATCCTTACATCCATATGGTGAACAGGTGGACAGCATGAACTCAAAAGAGTTATTGGACGAGCTGAACGATGTTGCAGAGAGTGTGACCTCTACAGCCAGAACAAAGTCAAGCTATGACCAGCTGGCTAAATTGGCGCTCTTATTGAAAGCAACATTCTATGCTGTAGTAAACAAGGCTGACGACCTTGCAATAAGGTTAAACAGCGAAAAAGAGGAGTATCTGAAACTCATGGCACAGTCTAAATTTGATCAGGAGACCCGTGCGTATGAGTTACAACGTGACAGAGAGCTCTCACAAGCTCAGCTGTCATTACAAGCTCACTCATATGAGGAGAAGATGAGGGAAAGAGAGGTTAAGTACCACGCACTGTGTTCAGACAACGATACGCTACAACAACAGTTGCAGCTCACATCAAAAGCTCTGAACGAATGCAGATTGGAAAAGGCGGCATTAGTACAACAAGGCGTGCGTTTACAAAGTGAATGTCAAACATCACAGGAACGCTTAAAAGCCTGTGAGGAGAAACTAGCCGCAGCAACAAATGAGATTTCTGACGTGGGGCAAGCTTGTCTGGAACTCAAAGACGAACAAGGTCAGAGTCCAGGTCACTCACCATCACCTCAGAAGAATTTTGGTGCACCTCCTGCTCTTAATCCCATTCTGTCACCTCCACATGTGTCTAGCGACACACCTCCACGTGCCATTTTGGTTCCTACGATACCGATAATACAGCCTTTGCTCCCAATTTCGGATTTGCAAAAAATCTCAAAATATGTTCAACACTTTATTCCTGGGCCTATGGGGTCCATTGGTACGAAGGCGTATCTAAATGACCTTGATTTCAGACTGAGTGGTTATCCTAATGCTACTGTTGAGGATAAAATCAGTCTGATAAGGCTCACTTCGGACAGAGAGGTGTTCACCTTTATCGAGCGTCAACCTGATGCCACGAGAATGGGTTTACAACCTTCTGTGTGAAGCTTTGATCAGAGAATACAACCCCTGCACGGGACCAAGTGGCTTCCCAGCTGCAGACAAGGTCACGCAAGGGAAGCATGAACATCAAAAGGTTTATTACAAAAGAATCTTTCAGGCTTATTTTGGTTACAGGAATGAAACCGGCATGGAGGAGGAAGAGGGTTTTAAATTTGTTTTCAGCAAAAACCTCCACACTGACATAAGAACGTCAGTACAAATGATGGCTAATTTCAAAGAAAAATCCATCAATGAGATTAAACAGTGTGCTGTGAATGTGTTTGAGGCCTGTTCTCATGTTAAGACGCCCATAGAGGTGTTTTCTGGTGTAAAGGTTAAACCCCATTCGCTAGAACTGGAAGGACGGCGCGTGTCGCCTCCCCCTCCTAAAAAAGGCGAGAAAAAGCAGTCTTTTCAAACTAACAAACCGCGTCATGAAGGTGCACGCTGGGACAAGAAAGATCTAAAGGGATTGAATTTAATCCCAGAGGATGAAAGTGATTATCGTAAGTGGGGTGTGCGTAGGACGAAGAGATATGGGAACCAAGGTGACCCATATTATCAGGGGAAGTCCGAAAAGGAACCCCCAAATGACATACCTAACCCTCCTCCACCTCGGACAAAACGACCCGAGGCGAAGAAATCACAAAGGTTCCAGAAACAAGGCCCTACACCTCTGAGCTCGGAAGAGACAGAGAAACTACGCAGGTTGTTAGAAACTTTGAAACACACTGACACGGGAAACCAACCTGGAGCACTATGTAGTGATGTAATTGCTATTAAATCTGAGGGCGCGAATGACAACGTCACAGATGTCGGTGGAATGCACCAAGAC
Source organism: Nematolebias whitei (assembly GCF_014905685.2). Taxonomy (NCBI): domain Eukaryota; kingdom Metazoa; phylum Chordata; class Actinopteri; order Cyprinodontiformes; family Rivulidae; genus Nematolebias; species Nematolebias whitei. The sequence goes on from NC_056502.1 coordinate 50,916,041, forward strand.
ATTGTTGTTGTGGCCTCCAACAACCCCTCATCGGATGAAGGGGGGGTAAACTCACACACAAATGATGACGAGTCATCGCAAGCTGAACACTCAGAAACAGCTACTGCTGTGCTGACAGTTCAGACAAACCAAGATTACACAGACAAGGCTGAGCGTGTGAAGAAACGTCAGAAAAAACCTAAGAGGTTTATGTGTAACTTTATCAGAAGGGGGGTCGCCAAGAAGGCGTACCTGTCAGTAACACTCGAAGGAGTCCTCACACATGAAGCACTACTGGACGGTGGGGCGGACATAACAATTATGTCAGCTAAACTGTTCAAGGAGCTGAGGACAGCCGCTGGCAGTGTTAACAGGGTAATATCTCTCACAGAATGTGCTATAGAAATGCAGGGTCTCTCAGAGAAGAGGACAACCCTGACAGCTATAGCAATGGTTCACATGCAGATTGGCAGAATGACACTATACCACCCGGTACACGTGTCTAGTGTTGACTCATTCCCATTTTTGGTTGGCCAGGATTTTATAAATCGCTTCGACGCGATTATAGATTATGGTGATCAGACGATGTGGGCCAAGGTGAGCAAACCACTGCCAATACAAATGCCTCCGGAGTGTAACACAGACTGCCTAACAGCAGGTACCGCGGAAGGCGCAAAGGACTCCTCAGCCGAGGACACGAGCCCGGTGAGTATTCCTTTGAAATCATGTGAAACCAAAGAGACCCACCCGGTGGTCCAAACTCTGACCCAACAAGA
>NC_056502.1:50916895-50919661 GCF_014905685.2 Nematolebias whitei
TTTTTTCAGAATTAGTGTCTTTGCTCAATTTGTTTGTTTCTTAAGCCACACAGGTCAGCCCATCAGAACTGCAAGACGTGTTCCAAGAAACTGCATCCAATATCTTCCCCATCAATGCCAACGGTAACATGACCACTGATTACTTACACTAAGAACGCATGTGCATTCTGTTGTTGTGTGAGTTTGAACAATGTATAGCTTTTTTATTAATGATTGTAATTCACAGATTAAATTAAATTTGGGGAGACTTGGTAACTTACAAATAATTCATATTAAATAAATTGTTTTAATAATTTCTATACTCACATTAATGTGAGATTAGAAACACTTACAGGTACTCAGTAACAATTTGCATTTAATAATTCAAATAAAAAGTTGGCTGCATTTGAACTAGCCATCAGACATTAAGTTAGTTTCTCAAACATCCAGTCATTCAACAAGCTTTTTATAACAGCAGGTAAGATAATAAAACTTTATAACCTTTTAAAATTAAAACATATTTAATACATCCTAGCTGTAAAATTAAATTTTAAACACCAAATTTCTGGTTCTGGTGTTAAATCAGAATGGAAAGTTTAATTTTAGATTAAAATGAGCTTTATGTTTATTCATGAGTTTAAAAAGTGAACTAAACAATCGTTTTATAAACACTGCAGATTGATTCATTTTGATGGGAGCAAATAAATGCAGGCTATATCTGTTTATTATTGTTTTCAGTCGTCACCCTGGAAAAAAATCTTCAATCACTGGGGACATCCAAAGACACATCAGAGCTGCAAAGCTGCAACAGTCTGTGAGGTTCCCCCCCCCCCCCCACACACACACACACACACACACAGGCCTTCTGATACAATCAATTATATTCATTTTCTTTTTGTTTTTTTAGAATACTCCAACGTATTGATTGTTCTCTTCAGCTGAGCTCCCAGAATTGAATAGTCACTGTTGCCAAAGAGTCTGAACAAAGATGATTTTAAGGTTTAAATCTCATCACTTTTCTCTATTTTCTTGGCATGTCATCAATTCTATTGAACAATTTTATAATTGGACCCTTTCACGGCTTAACTCCCTTTATTTTAAACTTTCCATGTTTGTTACAACAACCTCATGCTATGTATGATGATGTTTACAAATCACATATTTGATTTCACCAATGCATTCAGGCTCATGCGCTGGGTCATTTAGCAATATGGTTAGAGAAACATTTCTGGAGGACTTCATGCCATTTTTGCTGTAAAAATACAAAATATAAGCTTTAACATTTTTTATTGAAATTTCAGTAAAAGGTAAAAATTTAAATCCTTCTTTTCTCATATTTTGGACTGAGAAATGTTGTAACATCTGACCAGTTGTCTCCCCAAGCACTCATGTAACTGTCGAATATTTTCTGCCATGTTATAACTGGTACAGGAGGCTCACTAGTTTAATGCAGGAAAGGTGTTGGACTGAATTGCTCATCCTTGTTGCTAATTTTGTTTTGGTGGCTGTAATAAAATAGGAGAAGACAGTTTAAACTTAATTTAAATAACTACTGAAACTGATTTATTAAAAGTTTCCCTTCCGTTCTCACTTTATTTCTTTTCAACTGAGTCTCTTTTGTTTTTTGCAGCACTCACTGGTGACAAGAAGTACCGTAATTTCCAGAGTATTGAGCACACCCATAAGCCATGCCCATTAAATAAAAATTAATAATAATTGTGTACATATATAGGCTGCACTTGTCTATAAGCCGTGAGTGTGCATGTTGTAACATGAAATGTTTACACAGAAAGATTTTTTTCAACTTATAATTAAATATGTATGCGTAACATACTCAGTGTTGCCAGATAAGAGTTGAGGTTTCCCAGCCCAAAAATCTGTTGAAAATCACCAAAGCATACAAAAATCCATCCAGTCAATATATTGTTGCAGTATATTTACTGTTTGAACATGAATGCACATCAGTACATATCAGGTTCTACCCACTGAAGTGTTGAACCCATGTGTAGGAGGATGACAGCGGACTCGAGGATAAAAAATTAAACAATATTTATTTTCCAAAAGCTAAGCAAAGGGCTGACGGGGCAGCTTACTCAGAGCGAACAGGACACAGGATGGAAGGCAGAACACACTATATGGACAATCTGGAGACAAAGACAAAACACAAGGGAGCTAAATATATACACAACACTGACTGGGACAACGACAGACACCTGCGGTGATTAACATTAGACACAGGTGAGACAATGGCTGAACACAAGTAGGGAGGGCTGACTGAAAACATGAGGAAACAGACAAAGACAGGACAAAATCCCAAAACCCTACAGTACACTCCACTCAAGGGATGGCTCCTGACATCCCAAGTACGAGGTTGCATCCAACTTGGGTGGGAGGCAGGACAAAAACAGGACAGACCAAGACGGAGAAACACTGAGGACCAAAAGAACAAAACACAAACAGGTGTAGTGAACTAGACCTCCACCATCAATCTGTCTCTGAAGACCTTCAGGGGACAGGAACTGTTATTTCATTGATTTGAATCCAGAAATACAAATTCTCTCATCAAGAGACTATTTAATTGTATCCTGAATTAATCAATTGAAAGAACACTCTTCTTTTTTATATTATCATTAACTATTTTACAATATCTTGATAATCAAAAGTGTGTTTATTTCATACCATTTCTAAATGTTGAAGTGAACCACTCATTTTAAATCAACTGTGAAACAGTATTAATGATTTTTTTTAATCCTCATTCAAAGTAGAAATCAAGTTAAAATGTCTGTT
>NC_056502.1:50919761-50928334 GCF_014905685.2 Nematolebias whitei
TATTTACAGTGAGTCATCTCTTGGAGATCCTGGGGAAAAAGAGTTGAATAAGTGGAGTCCAATTGTAGTTCTTAATATTCTTGTTTTGTCTTTCCTTACAGATGGTGAAGCAGGAGTTTGGCGTGGATGTAAATCACCAGAGATGGTCCACAGGAAGGCGGAACAAAGCAGGGAGGACAGGCGTGTGGCTGGAAGGCGAGGCACAGAGAACATGAATCAGAACCACGGGAGTCTGCATCCAAACAGGAGCCAAGAAAACAGGAGGACTGTAGACACAGAAACGAAGGTAAGTATTTCTCATATAATCTTACATTAACTGGCCAAAAGCATAAATACCAAATAGGGTACAATGCTCCAGCGATGAGTCACACTGGACTGCAGCCTTAAATAGTAGCAGGAGCTCGTCAGATGGATGGCTGCCAGCTGGTGGTAATCAGCAGCCAATTGGAGGAGGAGCTGCAGGCAGTGGAACTCTCACAATTTTAAGTGCTTTAGAGTAAATGTACACTGAGAAGCCTGGTTCTTGTATCTGTTTGATTTAAGCACATTAAGCAACACTGCCAGAAAGAGGCATTTACTTAAAAATATTCATGCATTGGGGTAAAACCTACGAATAGGTGCCCATTCATTTGAAGAAGTGGCTTACACAGTACTGTTGAGTGAACCCAGAGCTAAAAAGTGTGTGAAACTCACATGACACTTGAATACAAATATTTACCTGTTAAAATAATCTGAAGTTGGCAACTGTTTAACCAGATAAGTGCTGAACAGTGAATAACCATGGCAGGTGTGACAGAAAAGGATTTTGATCCTTGTGAGATGAAGGACTGGTTAGAGGGAGCGTTGACGCTGCTCACAGAATCCTTACATCCATATGGTGAACAGGTGGACAGCATGAACTCAAAAGAGTTATTGGACGAGCTGAAGGAGGTTGCAGAGAGTGTGACCTCTACAGACAGAACAAAGTCAAGCTATGACAAGCTGGCTAAATTGGCGCTCTTATTGGAAGCAACATTCTATGCTGTGGTAGACAAGGCTGACGACCTTGCAATAAGGTTAAACAGCGAAAGAGAGGAGTACCTCAGACTCATGGCACAGTCTAACTTTGATCAGGAGACCAGTGCACATGAGTTACAACGTGAGAGAGAGCTCTCACAAAATCACCTTACTTCACAAGCTCACTCATATGAGGAGAAGATGAAGGAAACAGAGGTTATGCACCAAGCACTGTGTTCAGACAACGATATGCTACGACAACGGTTGTAGCTCACATAAGAAGCTCTGAACGAATGCAGATTGGAAAAGGAGGCGTTAGTCCAACAAGGCGTGCGTTTACAAAGTGAATGTCAAACATCACAGGAACGCTTAAAAGCCTGTGAAGAGAGACTAGCCGCAGCAACAAATAAGATTTCTGACGTGGGGCGAGCTGGTCTGGAACTCAAAGACGAACAAGGTCAGAGTCTAGGTCACCCACAATCACCTCAGAAGAATTTTGGTGCACCTCCTGCTCTTAATCCCATTCTGCCACCTCCACATGTGTCTAGAGACACACCTCCACGTGACATTTTGGTTCCTACGATACCGATAATACAGCCTTTGCTCTCAATTTCGGATTTGCAAAAAATCTCAAAATATGTACAACGCTTTGTACCTGGCCCAATGGGTTCTACAGGTACGAAGGCGTATCTGAATGACCTAGATTTCAGACTGAGGGGTTATCCTAATGCTACGGTTGAGGATAAAATCAGTCTGATAAGGCTCACTTCGGACAGAGAGGTGTTCACCTTCATCGAGCGTCAACCTAATGCCACGAGAAGGGATTACAACCTTCTGTGTGAAGCTTTGATCAGGGAATACGACCCCTACACGGGGCCTGGTGGTTTCCCAGCTGCAGACAAAGTCACGCAAGGGAAGCATGAACATCCAAAGCTTTATTACAAAAGAATCTTCCAAGCTTATTTTGGTTACATAAATGAAACCGGAATGGAGGAGGAAGAAGGTTTTAAATTTGTTTTCAGCAAAAATCTCCACATTGACATTAAAACGTCAGGACAGATGATGGCTAATTTCAAAGAAAAATCCATCAATGAGATTAAACAGTGTGCTGTGAATGTGTTTGAGGCATGTTCTCATGCTAAGACGCCCATAGAGGTGTTTCCTGGTGTAAAGGTTAAACCCCATTTGCTAGAACTGGAAGGACGGCGTGCATCGCCTCCTCCTCCTAAGAAAGGCGAGAAAAAGCAGTCTTTTCAAACTAACAAACCGCGTCATGAAGGTGCACGCTGGGACGAAAAAGCTCCTCTTTCAGAGGATGAACGTGATTATCGTAAATGGGGTGTGCGTAGGACGCAAAGATATGGGAACCAAGGTGACCCATATTATCAGGGGAAGTCCGAAAAGGAACCCCCAAAAGACGTACCTAAAAATCCCCCACCTCGGACGAAATGAACCGAGGCGAAAAAATCACAAAGGTTCCAGAAACAAAGCCCTACACCTCTGAGCTCGGAAGAGACAGAGAAACTACGCAGGTTGTTAGAAACTTTGAAAGACACTGACATGGGAAACCAACCTGGAGCACTATGCAGTGATGTAATCACTATTACATCTGAGGGCGCGAATGACAACATCACAGATGTCGGTGGAACACACCAAGACATTGTTGTTGTTGCCTCCAACAACCCCTCATCGGAAGAAGGGGGGGTAAACTCACACACAAACGTTGACGAGTCATCGCAAGCTGAACACTCAGAAACAGCTACTGCTGTGCTGACGGTTTAGACAAACCAAGATTACACAGACAAGGCTGAACGTGTAAAGAAACGTCAGTAAAAACCTAAGAGGTTTCTGTGTAACTTTATCAGAAGGGGGTCGCCAAGAACGTGTACCTGTCAGTAACACTCGAAGGTGTCCTCACACATGAAGCACTACTGGACGGTAGGGCGGACATAACAATTATGTCAGCTAAACTGTTCGAGGAGCTGAGGACAGCCGCTAGCAGTATTAACAGGGTAATACCTCTCACAGAATGTGCTATAGAAATGCAGGGTCTCTCAGAGAAGAGGACAACCCTGACAGCTATAGCAATGGTTCACATGCAGATTGGCAGAATGACACTATACCACCCGGTACACGTGTCTAGTGTTGACTCATTCCCATTTCTGGTTGGCCAGGATTTTATAAATTGCTTCGACGCAATTATAGATTATGGTGATCAGACGATGTGGGCCAAGGTGAGCAAACCACTGCCAATACAAATGTGTCCTGAGTGTAACACAGACTGCCTAACAGCAGGTACCACGGAAGGTGCAAAGGACTCCTCAGCCGAGGACACGAGCCCGGTGAGTATTCCTTTGAAATCATGTGAAACCAGAGACCCACCCGGTGGTCCAAACTCTGACCCAACAAGACAGCCTCCTCTGTGAGCTGGAGCAGTCAGAGTCCACCAAACACTACCTACCACTGGTAGTTAAAGGTGTAGAGATCCAAGGGTCCCACACCAACGATGCTGTTCTGTCTCTGTGGACAGATAAATCAGCAATTAACCGAGCTTTCTATGAAACCTTGGTTCACAAACACGTGGGTCTAGAACTAATTAAAAAAGCTTTCCGCTTTCCATTAGTTCCCAATAGTTCACAGGTAATGACCGCTGAAGGAGTCATTAACCTAAAACTAAACTAGAACCAACGAGAACTGGTTCACCCGTTTCTAGTGATCCAAAACTTACCACATGCAACCTACATAGGCTCTGACATTTTGGTAAGGTTGGGTGTCCATGTGGACACCATCAACAAGGTGCTGTGGTCCCTAAAACCAGCCACAAAGGATCCTCCTGTGCTAGACACAGAAAACCTAAAGGCTGGGCAGACCATTCCAGAGGCCTGCCAGGTTGCTACCAACCAAACCACCCCAGTACCACCTCAGGTGATTAACCTAATGGTGCGAATCCACATCGTAGCTGGACAAGCTATTAGCCATAAACAGGCATATTTTCAACCTTCTCCTACGTTTTTCAACTTGGGACTGTCCGTGGAAGCCACGAACCAAGTGAGCCTTGACTCCAGGACCACATCTGTTGCTGTGTGTAACACAGGCACGGATGAGGTGATGATCCCAAAAAACACTATGCTAGGATGGTTGATTTCCACTGATTTTCATGATTTTGAACTAGGCATTCCATTTCTGGGAGGACTCCCAGATAACCTGGTACCGAGTCAAGAAGCTGGGCCAGTATGGTTCACAAAACTAACACAGGCCATAGCTCTTTTCTCAACCGATGACGTCGACCAAGGACCTCAAACCTATGGTGTCTTACCCATAGACAGGTCTGACGACTCAGAAAGGGATTCGTTGGAGCTCCCCAAAGAGCAAGAACCCTTATCAGTCTCATCACAGATTGAACAGGTGGTCGCCCAAGCCGACGCTCTGACATCTGATGAAGAAAGAGACAAACTTCGCCAAGTTCTTTTAAAATATGAGAAGTCATTTTCAACTGACCCAGACATCATCCAACTTCAGAAGTTGGATCCTGCAATTACCTCGATGATACTGTATCTGACTGACCCAGACAAATACACTCCATCGAAAGGCGAACTGGAGTCCAATCCAGACCTTAAAGTCCTCTTTCAGCTGCGCAAACAGTTAAAACTACTCAAGGACAACCTAACTTTAGCTCATGGAGCGACGTCCTCACCCGTGTTCGCGGTCCCCCATGACCGAAGGGGGGTGACGCCAGTTAGGGTAATGTTACCAGACCCGATAACGTGATCAAATCTGACATTCAGAGTGAGTGACGCATGAAACATCGTTTTCTAGTTGCTTAATCACTACTTTTGTCAATGTTGAAACGTTGTTTTACTGGTTGCTTAGTCACTGTTTTTGTCGATGTTGAGACATTGTTTTATTGGTTTTTGGTATTGTTTCTGAACACCCCAAGCAAGAATGAATTTTGTGTGTAGTTAAGTTAGAGACTAAGAGGACTTTAACTATGCCAACATGTAGTTCATTCGATTAAAACCTAATCTTTGCGGAGTCAATGTAGATTAATGCTACCTTAAGTACCATAATCTACATTGGTCTCACAACGCTTAAGCCGAACCTACTCGAACAATTCTATTCGGGGGGATAGCTAATTCTTTTTGATGAGTCTCGCCATAGACTCCAAAAACATTTATGGGGAAACCAAACACCCAATCTCAAGTCGTTCGTCTAAAAGGCAACAGACAAGTAAACCAACTATAGTGGCCATGTAAGTCTAACATAGACAGTGTTAGCGATGGTGGTATAGTTGGAACACCCTTCTATAGGTATAGACCCCTATAACTACCCTTTTCAGCATGTTCTACCCCTTAACTGGTAGCTGTAGCTGTTCCCAATCATAATAGCTTACACACCAGGTGCATATAGGTTAAGGCCTTATGTAAAATCCCCTTCATAAGCCCACCTTAAACCACATAATTGCATGACACATTGAACCAGAACGGTATCGACTGGACATCACCCAGCGACGACCTTCGCTGGAGGAGACCTGCAATCCTGACGTTGGTCTCCACTCTTCATCCAGTGGCCGCATCTTCAGTTCAATCGAAGGGAACCCCTCTGTATGCTGATCAATCAACACCTCCATTCGTTGTGGATTTATCGTTGTGGATTATATGACTTTTCCAATGGATTACAGACTTTGTTTCCAAGGGGTTAAAGCATTGCTACAATGGAATTACCAAGAACATTATGGAATTACTAACAACATTATGGAATTACCAACAACACAATGGAATTACCAAAAACATTGTGGGATTACCTCCTTTGACTTTTGTTTTTCCTTGCTGGATTACATCAAGCTCAAGGACATTCCGAGGCGTAAGTTCATGTTGGAATTCATCCCCATGGACAGGCGATGATTTCCAAAGGGGGGACTGTAGTGAACTAAGCCTCAGGTCAAAAGCCTTCCTGGGACAGGAACTGTTATTTCATTGATTTGAGTCCAGAAACACAAATTAAGCTCATCCAGAGACTTTCTAGGTGTGTCCTGCACTGGTCAATTGAAATAACACTCTCTTTCATATTATCATTACTATTTTACAAATGTCTTGATAATCAAAAGTGTGTTTAGTTCAAACCATTTTAAATGTTGAAGTGAACTACTCACTTTAAATCAACTGTGAAACAGTATTAATGATTTGTAATCCTCATTCAAAGTAGAAATCAAGTTAAAGTCTGTTACAAGAGTAATTATGCATTTTTTTGATCTTCTGTCTGAAATGAGCAAGTAGTGAGTCGGTCAAAAGAGAAGGAACGGTCAAAAACATGTTTATTGGAACGAAATGTCATGTTTAACTTTTTCAGATAGATAGAAGGAGACTGGCTCCTAAATGTCTCTGCTCTTCAAAACATTTCTCTGTTTGTTCCTAAAACATCTTTGCTGTTTTTCTGACTTGTAATAACCCTCTGACGTCACTAAAACCACACCCCTGTTGGTTCTTTCAACCAATCAGGAAGTTCTCAGAGGAACCGGAATTGACCTCTTTAAAAGGGTTGACACTTCCTAGTTCCAAGCAGAACAAGTTCCAGAGCGGAACAAGAGTTCCGAAAGGAACAAGAGTTCGGAGAGCAGAACCGAACAGAACAAGTTGCTGGAGAGAACAAGAGTTCCAAGAAGAACAACGTTCCAGACATGAACCAAAATTCTGAGAGCAGAACCGAACGAAAGTTCTGAAGTGCTGGAGTTAGTTGGGAGTTCTTCCGAGTCTCGTGGGAATTATGGAATCTTCCACATCTGAGTGGAACTCTGACGGGCTCACAGCTCATGTGAGTCCACCTGAGAGGTGAGCGGGCTGTTGAACGAAATGATCTCACGACTCCTGAGGTCACAGCTGTCCTTACGGAGACGCTGAAAAGCGTTGAAAGGCAACTCTACACCGAGGCCGAACTATCGTCTGCAAAGGTAAAGAGTCGATCTTCAACTGCGAAGTGTACCGTGGATTGAGCTGCGTCCAAAGGAGCGTGTTGTTTCTGGTTATAACAGACACATTCCCTCACCCATCTCTCTCCATTTAAACTTCATTTTCCCATCTTTAAAACTCTTCTATCTGCCAGTAATTAATCCAGATATTTTCAGAAATGTCTGTTGGTTTCAAAAGCTGCAAGTGAGAAAATCATGGCCGTATAATTTTCTCAGTGCAAAGCTCATTAATTAAGCTGTGTTATTGTATTCAATCTGCCAATTATTGTAAATGTGTGATGTGTTTAAATCGTTTTAATAAACGACCCACTGTTGTTGGTGAGTCAGAAATTAAAACACCTTTCCGTCCACATTTAATATTCAAAACACGATAGTACTCAGTCCAGAAAAATGAAAGAATCCGTTTAAATTATGGATAATATCAGACAGGTATCATTCACTACAACTGGTGGCCCCTAACGGGTTCATGAAATGGACTGTTATTCGTGTAACAATTGAATTTATCATGTTGGCATATCTGATCTTAACTGAAATTAGCTTAAAAGTGCAGATTTCTGTTCGACTGTGAAACGCAGCGTTTTGCAGCTGTGGGGTTCAGAGAAAGTTTTCAGTTGTGGTGTTTTTAGAGCTGAAAGTAACGTCAATGTGTTCATTTTAAAAGCTGAAATTTGTACATCTGTTGTATAACTGAAGCTGGGTTTGTGGTAAAACGCTTTATTCTGTTAAACTGACTCAGGCCACTGTTAAAATTGCTTCGTTACATATGTAACAGTAAAATCGTACATTTTGAGAAGTTAATGGACGAAAGTTGACCGGAATGTTCAGGCTAATCGCTAACACGCTAGCTGAAATAACGAGCAGCGATTGGTCGAAAACCGCTGTTTGGGTAGCTCTGATTCGCTGGAGAGACGAGTGACGTGTCTGTCGTCACTTCCTCTGATGTCAGATTGTAAAACCCACCCCCGCTGCTGCTCTGATCATTGGTTGATTCAGTCACGTGACCCTGGAAATGAGTCTCGGTTCAACCGAAGCCTCCACTGTGTTTAAAATCGCTAAATGGAGCTGCCACTGTTCCCACAAAACTCATGTGTTCATGCAGATAGACGTGCTTATTAAAGCGACGCCACGTTTAAGCTTTAATTTCGTTCAGAAAACGCTGATGTGACCGATTTTCGGCCGATGCTAATTAAGCTAACGGCTAACAACCGGATGTCAACAGAACGATCCACAGGAAGTTGTCATAGACTCCTGCTGGTATAAATAAGCTTACACCGCCACCTGCTGTTGAAAGAGGAGTATAACAGTTTTCCTGAAAGGGGACTGATAATCTCCTCATCATTTATTTTTATTTTCCATCCAACCTGGTTTACTGAGTAACTGTTAAATAGCGAATTTCTGGAAAAGAACGGCTTTAAAAAAGCATTTGAAAACTAAAGTTTCTGTGAGACTTTTAGAAAAATTGCAGGTTTATTTAATTTTTGTCATGACTCGAGGAACCCAGATGGAGCGAAACCAGAAAAGACTAGACTTGGTTAGAAAAAGTAGTGATGTTTATTATTTACAGTGTCTATTTACAGTGAGTCATCTCTTGGAGATCCTGGGGAAAAAGAGTTGA
>NC_056502.1:50928434-50928691 GCF_014905685.2 Nematolebias whitei
TTTCTTGGCTCCTGTTTGGATGCAGACTCCCGTGGTTCTGATTCATGCTCTCCGTGCCTCGCCTTCCAGCCACACGCCTGTCCTCCCTGCATTGTTCCGCCTTCCTTTGGACCATCTCTGGTGATTTACATCCACGCCAAACTCCTGCTTCACCATCTGTAAGGAAAGACAAAACAAGAATATTAAGAACTACAATTGGACTCCTCTTACTCAACTCTTTTTCCCCAGGATCTCCAAGAGATGACTCACTGTAAATA
>NC_056502.1:50928701-50933088 GCF_014905685.2 Nematolebias whitei
CAAATCAATGAAATAACAGTTCCTGTCCCAGGAAGGCTTTTGACCTGTGGCTTAGTTCACTACACTGACAAATATAATGTTTCTAAATATTTCACATGTAAATTGTGCTGATTTTTTTCCCCTTTCTTTTGCATTGTGCCTGCTTAAAAATATCTAAATCTTTACCAAAGTCAATTTTTGAGACAAAGACAATAATTTTATGGCTTGGCAAACACATTTCGTCACCTACCTGAAAAATATTATATTTCAGGAAGGTGAAACATTATATATTTATAGGTCGACTGTTGACCACACCGTTCTCCTTGAAAAACTGAACGTTAGAGGATTTGCAGTACAGTGGTTATTCAGTTGTTGATGTGTCAGAGCTTTTGAAGTGTGTTTTATTTGCAGATGATACCACTTTTTTTGGTTTTGTTTTGTTCGGGTGAAGATATTGCACCGATGTTAGAGATGATGATACAGGCAGGATTCGTACAAATACAAACTTGGTTCCAACTTAATAAGTTATCATTAAATTTGGAATTAACAAACTACATGATATTTAGTAATAAAAGAAAATTATTGAAGTCCCATTTAAAATTGGCAGTACTGAAATTCATAGAGTTAATGAAATAAAAATGTTGGGTGTTGTTATTGATGAGACGCTGACATGGAAATCTCATGTAACTTACTTAAGAATAAAAATAACAAAATCAGATGCATTACTGTATAAAGTAAAATAGTTTTTGAATGACAAAGCCTTATATATATTGTATAATGTAATGATTGTTTCATATTTAATATGTTGTATTGAAGTTTGGGGAAAAGCATGCAAAACAATTACAAACCTTATTTTCATTTTACAAAAAGAGTTACAGTATAAGAATTATTAGTACAAAGTGCTCTGGTCAACCATCAAATATATTATTTCATCAGTTGAAATTTTTAAAAATGTTATGATTTGTTTGAATATAGTATTTTACAAGTCATGTATACAGCTCAGAAAAAATATTACCACCAAATATTCAATTAAAATTTGTTAAAAAAAGAGAGTCATTATAACCTTAAGGGAATGGAAATGTTTGTAAAACCTTCATTTAGTCTGAAAGAGCTGTGTTGTAGTTCAGGGAACAGGATTGTGGAATTGACTTGATATCACCATAAACATTTCTAAAATAATTTATATGTTTAAAATATGATTAAGGTAAAGTTGTTGGGAAGGTATGGTGCCAGGTGAAGGATGCCTGATGTTTTTTTGTTTTCAGTTTGGAGACTATTCAAGCATAGGATGTTTTTTTGTAGTTATTTTATATATTTTTAAATAAGGGACAGATATAAGATTTTTCTTCTTCTTTCTGCACCATTTTCATTCTGTGTTTTTCTTTTTAATGGATTTGTTTCTTTTAAATGAATGAATATATCAATATATAAATACATATTGATGGCAGACACATAATATAACTTGAATGCAACTTATCTCTCAGGTGTTTACATTCATAAATGTAAAACGTGAAGATTCATCCATGAAATAAAAGTGGATGTATTGCCTCAGATCTGTAAAAGTCTCATCTGCAGACCAGTTGTTTCTGATCTTGTAACAGCTCAATTCCAGCATTATGGCTACATGAATTTTATTTTGACATTTGCCACCCACCATAAAATATGTTGCAGACCAATCACCCTTCCACCCCCATATAAAAACATAATTCTCCTACAGTAACACCCCCTCATCAGGAAATGGTAGGTTCTCAAAAACTGCAGTTAAAGAAAAAGAAAAATTTGATGTGAATTTGATGTTTCAATCTCAGAAATTTCCCAAAATTCAAGACTGTTTTTAATGGCATCCAAAAAAACCATCCAACCCAAAGAAAAATAACATAAAGTAAAACTTCCAGCATAACTCTTAATGCTAGGAACACCTCGTAACTACTGCTTTCCTTCCCTCCATCGACTACGGTGACATTATTTACATGAACGCTCCTACAAGAACCCTGCAGATGTTGGATGCTGCAGATGTTGGATGCTGTCTATCATGGTGCACTAAGATTCATAACTGGCGTGATTATCATCACCCAGTATTCACTGGTTAACTGGTCACCATTAACTTCACGCAGACTCTCTCACTGGTACATTTTCATCTTTAAATCACTTCTTGGTCTGCTGCCTTCATACATCTCCTCCTACATGTCTCTGTGTGAGTGCAGCTACAGCGTGCGCTCTCAGGACATCATTACCTGCAGTGTTCCCTCAGTGAGGACTGAACTAGACAAAAGGGCCTTCTCCTACTCCGCTCCTGTTTCCTGGAATATCTTGTAAAAAGATCTGAAGCTCTCGACCTTTGTCCTCTCTAAGTGGCTTCAAACATCTGTTAAGTTCATGGCTAAAACCAATGCAGACATGTTCCTGTTTTTAGTAGCTTTTATTCCTTTATATTGTAGCTGTTTTTGTTTCATTTTTAATATTTATTATCATTAATCTTTATTGATCAGGCAAATACCACTGAGATCACAGATCTCTTTTACAAGGGAGGCCTGGGCCTGAAGGCCATGCATGCTTTTGCTTTCCAATATAATTTACTTCAATTTAGTTTTCAATGTATGTGCTTACTTTTATGATTGTCCACTGTTGTCATCACTCTGTTAAAACCAGGTCTGTCTTGTAAATAAGTCCTCGAGGCTCAGTGAGACTAACCTGTAGAAATGAAGATTGAATGAATAAATTATGTAATCACCACAATATGATACATACATACTGTACACACACACACACACACACACACACACACACACACACATATATTAAACAATATATACATATACACATATACATATAATCTAGCAGTAAAGACATATTTTTGTTAGGAGAGAGACGAACAGAAAGTCAAGATCTCAATCTAGTTGAAAAATTTTAATGGAAACACAAAAACGTGAAAATGAAAAAATGAACGGCCAATCAATGAAAAGCAATAGGAGACGGGATCCACTTTGATGAAGGATACTGTTTAACATGTTTTGGGTAAATTCCTCTGGGAATTCAAGATGTTTTAAAAGCCAGAGGTGGTGCAACAAGTACAATTGTGCAGTTTTTTCCTATGTTTCCAAAGAATGTTTTCATTGTTTTAAATGGACTGAATTTTTCCATATTTTTTTCTTTAATCTGATTCCAAAAAAAATCAAATTATCTTTTATTGTTTCTTATAGTCAAAATATTTTAATTTTTGTGATATTTTTGTGACTTGTTTTTATAAAAAATCAACAACTGAAAAGATGGCGGGGGTGGCTGTGGCTGAGTGGTTAGAGCAGTCGTCCTCCAATGCAAGAGTTGGGGGTTCGAATCCACCAGCAGTCACATGCTGAAGCGTCCATGGGCAAGACACTGAACCCCTCATAGCCTCTGATTGTAAGGGTCCCACTGCCTGCAGCCTGCCTTGCTGATGGCCACTGATTACTAACACCTGGCGGCCATCAGCCTGATGAGCCTCTCCATCTACTTAAGGCTGCAGTCCGGTGTGATTCAACGCTTGAGCATATCACCTCTCATGGTATAGTACTGTTGAGGTAGAAATATCTAGGTTAAAATAATTTGTTCACCTTTTGCTCCTTTTTCCAGTTTCCTGGTTCCTTCGTGCTTTTGGATTCTCCTTGTGGCCTGACCTGGATCCCTCGGCCTGTCAGGTATCCCTTGTGTCTCTTTGCCTCCAGTTGCCAGCCTTCCTCGTTTCCTTTTGGACCCCTGTTGGATTCCCCTCTGCTGCTCACTCCTTGGACTGAAGGACCAACTCACCTCCTTCGGGTTTGGACTGTAAGGACAAGACGCTCTTTAAATCTACCACTCTGGTCTTCCCCGTTGGACAAACAATAACCTCTCGTCCCTCTTTCCAGGAGCCGCTGAGAAGCAGCGTGTGGACTTTAATATATCACTGTAAATAATAAACACTGTTCTTTTGTATTTCCCCTGTGTCTACCTCGTTCTGGGTCTCATAACATCTGGGTTCCCCGCGCAATCGTAACACTGATGTGTGTCCCATCAGTGTATGAATGTGATAAATCACTGATTAGTCTCTTTAGAATGATTTGTTCAATTAGCTTTGTAGAGATCTAGTATAGAGCTGTATGAATGGGTCAATGAGGCACATATTGTTGTAAAGAGCCTTGAGTATCTTGAAATAAGATAGAAAGGTGCTATATAAGTACAGTCCATTTACCATTTACAACCTCCTACAGGGTCATCATTGTGCTCTGGCTGATTAGTGGATTTTCATAGTGCTTACCAACATGCCCTCATAATGTAAACTTTTTTTTTCTTTAACTTAGTTACATGTAGAATAATGCCTTGTCCACAAAGGAGAATATTACTGTATTTATATATATATATATATATATATATATATATATATATATATATATAT
>NC_056502.1:50933098-50939716 GCF_014905685.2 Nematolebias whitei
TATATATATATATATATATATATATATATATATATATATATATATATGTATATATATTTTTTTATTATTATTTTGTCGTTTCTAAAATAAATATATTTTGATCACTCTGACAGGTTGTCTCTGTTTTAAGGTGGTTTCCCTCCTAGCACATTTTATTCTCTCAATCTGAGCAACACATCTCTACCACCACTGAACATTCCTTTTAACCAGATCCTGCACTGGCAAACAGAAAAGGAGCAGACCTATCCATCCATCCATCCATTATCTTTACCCGCTTATTCCATTTTGGGTCACGGGGGTCGCTGGTGCCCATGTCCAGCAAGCACTGTGCGAGGGGCGGGGTACACCCTGGACGGGTCGCAGGTCCATCACAGGGCCACATAGAGACAAACGAGACAAACAACAATTCACTCTCCCACTCACACCTAGGGACAATTTAGAGTTACCAATTAGCCTAACATGCATGTTTTTGGTCTGTGGGAGGAAACCGGAGTACCCGGAGAAAACCCACGCATGCACGGAGAGAACATGCAAACTCCACCCAGAAGGCCCCTGGACCGGGGTTTTGAACCAAGGACCTGCTCGCTGAGAGGCAGCAGCTCTACCAGTTGCGCCACCGTGCTGCCCAGGAGCAGACCTAATGAGTGAAAAATATATTTTGTTCAGTATGAATCAAAAAATAAAAAAAGCTGCACAGTTTGAGAGAAATAACAAACTACAATTGTGGCACCTTCACAGAACTTGTGCATTGGTGTTGCAATTAATATTTCATATACATTCAATCCTGCTTCCAGTGTTGGGTTAAACAGTAGTAATACAGCAATGATGTTATAATGAGGTGAGAAAATGGTATGGCATTAAACCACATGTTGGAATCAGGGTGGAGAATCCATCTTAGGAGAAGAGTGGGCGGGGCCAATGTCTATGTTTAAAAGCATGTCACTGCTCAGTGGCAAGCAAGGTGGAGTTAATGGACTAAAGCTATTAGAGTAAGCTGCTATCGACATCACAACCTAGAGGAGCTTCAAGCAAAAGTCATTCAATCTACACTTTTATGAAATACTATTATCAACTGCTGCCAAAGGAGAAAGGACAATTGTGTTTTTGTGTGTCTGTGTTTTTCTGTAGCGTTGGCAAAGTATCTCATGAACCACTGAACTAATGTTAATGAAACTTTCAGAAAACAACCATTTTGTGTACTTCTACAGCTAATTATTTTTTGCAGCAAACACAGTTCAAGATGGCCACCATGTTCAACGGAACTTATGAAACACAAAAATGGATATAATTCAGCCATTTTAACATATATTGAGCAGAAATTTGGTATGGTAGTAGCTGATCATCATCCCCAATATATGTATATATATATATATATATATATATATATATATATATATATATATATATATATATATATATATATATATACTTTTTTTCCATTTCAACCTTTATTTAAACATATAAATTACACTTGAGCCTCGAAGACTCATTTACAAGTGGGACCTGTTTGGACAGACAATAAACTGTGGGGAAAAATGACACAATGTGTATGGATGGACTGTACTTATGTAACACCTTTCTATCTTATTTCAAGATACTCAAAGCTCTTTACAACAATCTGTGCCTCATTTACCCATTCGTACAGCTCTATACTAGATCTCTACAAAGCTAATTGAACAAAGCATTATAAAGAGACCAATCAGAGCTTTAGCTCACATTCAAACACTGATGGGACACATATGAGACAATGAGGGGTTCAGTGTCTTGCCCATGGACGCTTCAGCATGTGACTGCTGGTGGATTTGAACCCTCAACTCTTGCATTGGAGGACGACTGCTCTAACCACTCAGCCACAGCCGCCCCCTTTTATGGAGACAAAATAATATTCCTAACACGCTTTTACTCTTTGGTTGAAAGTCAACATCTTGGGCAAGCCCTTTTAACATAAAATCGGATTCACCACGCTTACATTCCAGATATCTGAAACTGATTTATGACTAGACATATTAGTTATTTAAGATATCTTTATTTATATTTTCACTAGTCAAAATACTTATTTAAGATATCTCTAATTACATTATGACTAGTGTAAATGACGTCAGATTTACCATTGAGTTGTATGGAGCCTTCAATTCAAGATATCTTAAACTGAATTTTGACTAGTCATTTGCTTTCAAGATATCTTGCTTTTAGTTCTGACTAGACATAATTACAATTAAAGATATCTTAAATTACGTCATTATTCAAGATATCTTAAATGTATTTTTAGATATCACAAATGAAGATTTGACTAGTGCAAATTAAATTGCAGATATCTTGATAGCAAATAACGACTAGGCAAAACTAACTTACAGATTTCTAGAACTGTACTTATGACTAGTCAAAATTCCTTTTAAGATATCTCAAAATGAATTCAAGATATCTTGAATATTTTTTCATGTAGACGGCTTTTCTATTTAAGATATCTTGAATTGTTATTCCGACTAGTCAAAACGTCACAGATTTACGTAGCATTTTGGCGGAAAAATCATAAGACATTGTAGCCTTTTTATTTTATAATCTGCAACGTCAGGTCAGTCCAACACAACACTCGTATTTTTAACATGATTTTTAGCGCGGCAGCTCGATTTATTTATTGTATCTGCAACAAGAAGACTTTTTTGCAACGTCTTTTTCATGACAACCAGAAACCGATGCTTCCTGTTTTGCGAGTCTGCACTAAGGAGAAATGTCTCTCTTTTCAACATCTTTGCTTAATTTGCCAATCTTTTCTTTCGCTGCTGAGGAGGAAATCGCAGCGGTAAATTCTCGAACTAATAAACTTGAAAGGATAAAAGTTCTTCCATGAAGAAAATCTCCACAGCTGTCAAGGTAAGAAAAGACCAGCTTAGCGAGCTAACCGTTAGCTACAACATATGAAGTACATAAACATCGAAATAAAGAAGCCTAATTTAGTGTGCTACATTATTTGGAGTGTTTGAGACAGACATGATATAAAATTTTAAATTATATTTTTATGAGGTTCCATTAGTGCCAAACGTGTTTATGTGTGTATGTAGCGTGCTGTGTATATGTAAGGTGATGTGTTAAGTGAATCAATCTATTATACAATCTATTACTTGTTTAAAGCTAAATATGTTATAACAAGTATTAATTAAGCTTTTTTATTGTTTTCTATTGTATGGGTGTACATATGGTTATGTTATGTTTTTAATTTTACTTTATTTGTGGGTGTACACAGGTCTTATGTCTTATGTAATGTTCTCATTTTTACTTTATTTTTACTTTATTTTACTTTATTTTACTTTATTACTATTCGCACCTTATGTCGAAGCAAATTCCTAGTTTGTGAACCTCGTTCATTGACATGGCGATAATAAACTGATTCTGATTCTGATATATATATTTATATATAATGTGCTAAAAAGAGTTATCTATTTTAGATCTCACTGGGTGTTGAAAAAAGAAATGTTGATTTATTTCAGTAGAAGTGCAGCTGGTAAAGGTTTTTTTTGTTTTTTACCAGACTGCACACTACTCCCAACTCCAGCTGCCAACTGGTCCTCCTGCACTGGCCTGCAAGAGATCTACAAAGCTGGCACAGACAAAGAACACAGGTAAAACAAAAAATAAAATAAGAGTGGAACACATTCTTTTCTGTTATATTATTAAGTATATGATGGTTATGATTATCATAACAATAACTGTAATAACTTTCCCACCTGTATATTATTAGTGCCATGTGAAATTTGTCGTAGTCTCAATATTACTTGTGTCAAATATATTTTTCTCTCCTAACTTGTTTGGAATAGTTCGTTTGTGTAGGTAATGAATAAATGCAGGTTCAACCTCTATGAATTAGTAATATTTGCAAGTTAAGTAAAAATCTTAACTCTCAAATATGTCTCACTGTGTCCTACCAAATTCCTCACTTGTCCCTTTACATTTATTTATTTTTTAGTTTGACATATTTTTATGTTTATTTCTTGTAAGGGAATCCATCCTGAACCTGCCAGCGAGGTGGTGGTGGTGCGAAAGCCCAAAACTGTGGTGAAAAGATGTTTGCACTCCACGCTTTACAGAGCTTACACAGGTATAACCTTTGGGTTAATGTTTTTATGTCCATGTTTCCTTTGTCAAAACTTATTGTGATTCTGTCACTCGTGTGTTTGTAGGACCACTTCCAGATCCTGACATCCTGGCATCGGGAGAAAAACAGCACCAGCTGGAGTCCCAACCACTTATCACACTTATCCTAGAGATGGTCTCTCAGCTTTGGAGCTGGTACCATCCAGACTTGGTCCTGTGCCACAGGGCTCACTGAGGTCTCACCAGTGCCCACCTGAGAAGTCCTGCGTAGCATCATTCTGCACCACATGGCTCCAGACCTCCCTGCTCTTCCTTCGATGCTGCAGAGTCTTCCCAACATGTGTTGTGTGCCCACACACGATCAACTTATGCATCTTCAGTCTCTGCAAGTGTCACATGAAGTACAGGCCAGAACCAGGGAGCAGTCCAGATGTCCCGCGTGGGTACAGCTTCGACAACCAAGGCTTACTGCGAGCTGTTAACGCTTTCCGTGTTGCTTACAGAGGAAGTACAGAGGAGGAGTCTGCTGACAGCACTGGCAGCTCAGATGATCAGCGGGGACACTAAACAATAACTGTTGAACGGTACGGTGTGATGAATGGATTGATGATTGATTGATTGATCAGATGAAGTCTAAACTGGACATGTTTTACTTCAACACCTTCATCCATGTGTTTATGTCAATGCAGCAAGAATCATAAAATGTATAAATCACCCTTTTGTTCCTTCATATTTTTAATATTCAGTCTCAAGCTGTAAATACTGTATTTTTCTTTTTTTTTTATTTGCCTTTATTCATCCAGGTAGTATCATTGAGCCAC
Organism: Nematolebias whitei; assembly: GCF_014905685.2. Classification (NCBI taxonomy): domain Eukaryota; kingdom Metazoa; phylum Chordata; class Actinopteri; order Cyprinodontiformes; family Rivulidae; genus Nematolebias; species Nematolebias whitei. The sequence continues at coordinate 50,938,009 of NC_056502.1, forward strand.
GAGAACTCATTTTCAAGAGAGACCTGTTTAGCAGCAGATGGGGGTTAAGGGCCTTGCTCATGGGCCCAGGGTGGGGCAAATGAGAGTGGGGGCAGGTGTGGGTACTTCACCTTCCCCACCCACATTTGTACTGTACCGGGGCTTGAACCGGCGATCTTCCGATCACAGGCCCACCTTCTCTAACCTCTGCGCCACCACTCCTCCCATCCCTGTGCATGCTCAATGATCCAGGTAGAAAAATCTAAAAAAGTTAAATCTGGTCCTCTGGACATTCAAAAAGCAAAACAACAAAACAAACACACACACAAAAAAAGTAGAAACGTTTCGTCTTTCACCCGAGATACTTCCTCAGTCTGAGGTGCTGTATTCAGCTCAGTCTCTTAAATAGCACCTTCTCAGAGTGGATCAACCAGTTTGCTGCTGACAACCATGTGAGCAGCACCTCAGACTGAAGAAGTTGTTCGGATAAAAGACGAAATGTTTCTACTTTTTTATTTGTTTGTTTTGTTTGTTTGTTTTTTGAATGTCCAGAGGACCAGATTTAACTTTTTTAGATGTAAATACTGTAAATAGTTATTCATGAAAAATACATAAATGTGCCGATTTCTTTAAAATGAAATTGCATAATTGTAAGGGTCCCACTGCCTGCAGCCTGCCTTGCTGATGGCCGCTGATTACCAACACCTGGCGGCCATCAGCCTGATGAGCCTCTCCATCTACATTTTTTTTTCTTCTTTTTTTGAGATGGCCTCTCTTCTCCCCTTACAGCCATCCTCTCCACACCATTATTATGAAATATTTATTATAGTGACTATCTAGTGTAGTTTTTTTTTTAATAGGATAGAAAGAAAGAAAAGACAAAGTAAGACTCCAAAATATAAGAAATATACACAAAGAGAGCACACGGCAAAACACCCAGCCACTGTCTGTTCACCTGCAAAGAACATAACAAAACACAGCAACAAAATACATACGTATAAAGAACTTAAAATATTCATGGCTTTGCAGTGTTTCCATAAATATATATACCTATACCTACGCCTATATACATACATACATACATACACATGAATATACACTCACATACATATCTATATATCTACATATAAAGCCTACATAAGCATCCCTGCTTCTATTTGTGTGTGGTTGTGAGCATGCATAAGTGTATAAGGCTTCTCTAATAGAACATTTAATAGTAACTGTGAAGCAGCAGAGACCCGACCCCCAAGACCAGAGGCAAACGAAAAAGGGGGGGACCAGAGCCCAAGACCCCAGGAGGGACCCCGACCGCAGAGCCCCCAGAGCCACCCACACAGGACGAACCACTCACCCACCCCCCAGAACGGACCACAGGGGAGAACCGGAAGATCCCCACCAGCGACCACATACAGTGACCCCCCGGGGCCAACAGCGACAAACTCATAGGCCCCCGTCGGCACCCGCCGCACCGATGTAGGTCCAGGTCCAGGCACCGAGGCCCGGGCACCGAGGACTCACACCACCAAGGCCAAGGCCCGACAGGGCCAGAGGACCCGAGCCCCACCAGGCAGATACCAGGCCGAGCCAACACACGCCCAAGCGCCCAGCCCCCGACACCAAGGGCCCCAAGCGCGCCGGCAGGCAAGGGCACACCCCACCAGGGGGCCGCGCGATAGGGGCGCGATGCCAAGCACCCCCAGTTGTATCAAAGAGGGGGCAGTCCGAGTCT
>NC_056502.1:50944716-50948619 GCF_014905685.2 Nematolebias whitei
CATTATGGAGTCATTGATTCTAGACAATTTCTTGTATATTTTAGATAATAATTTGGGGGATTTAAGATTAAGGAACTCTAACACACATATTGGTGTTTCTAACAAAGTTTTATTAAGCTTAAATTTCTTTTTTATGATAGACTTAATTTGTTGATATTCTAAGAAGTATTTATTTTCAATGTCAAACTGTATTATTAAATTATTAAATGGAATAAAGTCTACACCTTCAAATATGTGTTCCAGACGTTCAATTCCCTTGACTCTCCAACCTGGGAAATTTAACATATTATTTTCTTGTAGGATGTCAGGATTGTTCCAGATGGGTGTATGTCTACAGGGGAGTAGTGAAGATTTTGTCATTTTCAAATACTCCCACCATGCTGTCAGAGAAGAGCTAGTACTGATGCTTTTAAAGCAAACATGTCTTTTTATATTTGTGCTAATAAACGGTAGATCTGAAATCTTAATATTATTGCATAAAGTTTGTTCTATGTCTATCCAAGTTTCATCTAATGTATTCAGATTTAACCACTTTGAGATATATTGTAACCTATTGGCTAAATAGTAGTGATAGAAGTTGGGAAGTTCTAATCCTCCGGTATCTTTAGAGTTCTGTAATGCTTTTAAGCTAATATGTGGAGTTTTGTTTTTCCAAAGGAATTTAGATATCAAAGAGTCCAGTGACTTAAACCATTCAGTTGAAGGTTTATTTGGAATCATTGAGAATAAATAGTTTATTCTCGGCAGGACCATCATTTTTACTGAGGCAACTCTTCCCATAAGTGATATGGGCAGAGATTTCCATCTAGTAAGATCATCTTCAATGTTCTTTAAAATTGGGATATGATTCAATTTTATTAAGTCTTCCAATCTAGGAGAAATATTAATGCCCAAGTATGTAATGTTACCTGATTGTAGTCGTTCATTGAGAGAAGTATTAAACACACAGTTTATTGGAAGAGCTGTAGATTTTGACCAATTTATAGAATAATCAGAAATTTTTGAGAACGAGTTTATTAATTTGATAACATTAGATATTGAATTTTCTGTGTTCTGAAGAAAAAGTAAAACATCGTCAGCATAAAGACTAATTTTATGTTCTATATTTCTACACAGTATACCTTTAATATCAGCAGTTTGTCTTATTGCTGCTGCTAAAGGTTCAATAAAAATAGCAAATAGCGCAGGTGAAAGTGGACATCCCTGCCTGGTCCCCCTCTGTAAACAGAAGCTTGAAGATATTTGATTATTTGTCCTGACACATGCTCTTGGTGAGTTATATAATATTTTTAACCAATTAATGAAATGGTCCCCAAAACCAAATTTACTCAATGTAGCAAATAAAAATTTCCAGTTTACCCTATCAAATGCTTTTTCTGAGTCCAAAGACAAAATAGCTGTTTCTATATTTTTACTATATGAATACTCTATTAAATTATATAATCTGCGTGTGTTTGTGGTCGAGTGTCTTCCTTTTATGAATCCAGTTTGGTCAGGATGAATAATGAGAGGAATTATTTTCTCTAATCTTTTAGAGAGGACTTTACTAATTATTTTAACATCCATATTAATAAGAGAGATGGGGCGATAACTGGTAGGTAGTACTGGGTCTTTGCCTGGTTTTAATAGTAAACTAATGTTGGCTAAATTCATATGTGTTGGAAACGTGCCATTTCCTTCTGACTCATGTAGCATTCTGTGAAATATTGGTTCCAGGATGTTCCAGAACTCTTTATAAAATTCTGCTGGATATCCATCTGGGCCTGGAGATTTCTTATTAGGCATGTTTTTAATGGCTTCACGGAGCTCATCTGATGTTAATGGTGAGTCTAGTTCTGAAGATTGACTACTGTCTAGTTTTGGAAGTATTACTCTCTCCAAGAATTGATTAATATCTTCATCTGTTGGATTTATTTGTGGAGTGTATAGAGTTTTATAGAAATCTCTAAAAACACTATTTACTTTTTCCTCGTCATAAGTTATGTTAGGCCACTCGAGCACGTTCAGAAGGGAAGATGGCTGTAGCTGAAAATGGATCTCACATTGCGTGAGAAATGGTCGGCATTGATCAGGCTCTCCTCTAAACAACTCTGGAGGAGAAAAACGAGGTTCATTATTGTAAGGGTCCCACTGCCTGCAGCCTGCCTTGCTGATGGCCACTGATTACCAACACCTGGCGGCCATCAGCCTGATGAGCCTCTCCATCTACTTAAGGCTGCAGCCCAGTGTGACTCATCGCTGGAGCATATCACCTCTCATGGTATAGTACTGTTGAGCTAGATATGTCTAGGTGAAAATAATTTGTTCACATGTGTTCTCTTTTCCAGTTTCCTGGTTCCTCGTGTTTTTGGATTCCCCTCGTGGCCTGACCTGGATCCCTCGGCCTGTCAGGTATCCCTCGTGCCTCTTTGCCTCAAGTTGCCAGCCTTCCTCGTTCCCTTGGACCTTCGTTGGATTTCCCTCTGCTGCTCACTCCTTGGACTGAAGGACCAGCTCTCCTCCTTCGGGTTTGGACTGTAAGGACAAAAACTCTCTTCAGACAAACCACTCAGGTCTTCCCCTCTGGACCAATATTAACCTGTCGTCCCTCTTTCCAGGAATTGCTGAGAAGCAGCGTGTGGATTTTCACTGTAAATAATAAACACTGTTCTTTTTGTACTTCCCCTGTGTCTGCCTCGTTCTGGGTCTCGTACCATCTGGGTTCCCCGCGTAATCCTAACAATAATTTGATAAAATATCTATAATCCACAATCAATTTATAGTGTACAGTTATAAAATGTTAACGTAAATAGTTAAATGTTTTTTGTTTTTACTAGATATTGTAAATTGCACTTGTTTTCCTTGCAATGAATCCACACACAAAAAAATAATAATAAAAAACAGTATGCTGCTCATAGATCCATACATACTTGGGGGTGTCGAGGACGACCAAGGAATAATCCAGAGAATCCTGAAATGATGGCAGAATGTTTATTCAGCTGGGTCCCTCTGAAAAGTTCAAAGTTCATGGAATTCCTCATTAGGAGGGGAAGGAGGGGCAGAGCTTCATGTTTACAAAACTTCCAGGCAAATTAGATAAGATGGCCTGTCAAGGTCAGTCAGGGAGACAAATTCAGATAACCACAATTGTTTTGGGGACAGTCAGAACTTTAATAACATCTACCTTGAGTCTGTGTTTGGCCACTCGGTTCTGAAACGGCCAAATTAAATGGCCACACCTATGGACTGTACTTGAGAATAATCCCCGAGATCTGATCCATCCTGCCAAGCAATTGAGTCTGGGTGCTCGAGGCATGAACCAAGCCATCATAAAGCAAGCAGCATGATCGTCCAAATTTGCTGCTGACTACTTATTTGATTGTTGATAGACTAGGAACCAGCCAAATCCAAAAAGCAGGAAACAGTTATCATAAATCCAATTATAAATATGTCCTTAAAATCCATCAGTGACAGCAGAGATAGACACATCATCAAATCTTCCAAGTCAATGAGATATCCTGTGATGGACTTGCAACCTGTCCAGGGTGTACCCCGCCCCTCGCACAGTGATTGCTGGACCGGCGACCCCCGTGACCCAAAATGGATGAAGCGGGTAAAAGATAATGGATGGATATATATATATATATATATATATATATATATATATATATATATATATAAACTACTACTTATATCTTGTTCTACAATTCCTTCTTTGCAGTTTTTCACTTATGGCAGGTCTTTAGGGTATGGATCCCTGCAATAAACAAGGAACTACTGTATACCATAACATACCAGCTTTATTTATAGAGCAGTTTAAACACCCACAGGACCAAAGTGCTGTCCAGTTACACATAATGAAACAATCAGACAGTCAGATAATGAAAACTGATTAAAATGATTAACAGTCACATAATAAAAAAA
>NC_056502.1:50948719-50955364 GCF_014905685.2 Nematolebias whitei
ATATATATATATATATATATATATATATACATATATATATATATATACAATGTTCATATCATGGATTATCTTTTTAGTATTTTACATTGTTTTATAATGTAGCTGTTTTTGTTCATTTTTTTATATAATTCCTTCCATTTACTTTTCATTTTATATGATTTTTTTATGATTGTCTACTGTTGTCATCTGTTTTCTTTGTTTAAAACAGCTCTCTCGTGTAAATGAGTCCTCGAGGCTCAATGAGACTAACCTATATACCAGTTATAAGTTTATATAAAAATAAAGGTTGAATTGAATATTTAAATTATTAGAAAGTAACCATTGGATGTACATCTACAAGAAAGTACCTTTTGGAGACACCACAATTCAAGATGGCTACCGGAGCTAATCATCATTCGTAAACATAGAAACTGCTTTAACTCAGTCAAATGTACAGATATTTAAGTACAATTTGGTGTGCTTGTAGATAAGTATTGTTTCCTATACATACCTATAGTATTATTTATGTAAATCTTAGCATGAGATCACAAGGACAACATTCACTAGGTTTAACAAAAATGGATATATATTTTCTATTTTCATCAAATCTATCTTAGTTAAAATTTCAGTCATGAAAGGTGTCAGGCAATATGTATTCCTTAATGTTGGACCTTTAATTATTCACTGTATTAGTTCAGTTTTTTTTACATGTCTACAGGCAGTTAAATATACACATGTTAAAATGCTTATAAGTGACACAAAGAGGTTTAATAAAACAAACAGTGACATGAAATAGAGACAGGCAGACAAAAATTAGAAACAAAGAAGAGTGAAATATATTGTAAGAGAGCCTGGGCCAGAACTACAAGATCCCTCTTGTACATTTTTAAAAGTACTCACTGAGCCACACTGACAAATTGTGCTGGTAATAACACAATGGCATGCAGTCGGTCGAGCAGTGTTGCAAGACTGTGATACATTTACAAAAAGATTGTTTTTTTTTTCTTTTCCATCTGAAATGTAAAAATGTTTTCCAAGAATCCAAACATACACATTTAATACATGCCTTGTCCACCTTTCATTTACCATGATGAATGGAACATAAGTGCTCATGCTACACTATAGAGGCCTGACAAATCACTGGGTTGATTCACACTACAGATGTATGATTAAAGAGTGTTGCAAAGAGTGTTCATGTGTTCACTACGATCATGAAATCCTTTTTGTCAAGACTGATGGAAACAATGTTTTCAACGCATAATAAGATGTTTTGAATATAGTGTCTTGATGGTTGTTTCTAAAGTGTGTTCATTCCTCAAGAATAGTCAGGCTTTGAATATATTTCTCAATTGGTGTTTCTAAAACTCATTAAAGAAGTTTTTGGTGTATACAAAAGGACACACAGACAAAATATATATTTCATTTATAAAAAAATTGTTGGGACTAAACACCAGTTTTTTTTATCAGATGTGGCTGAGTGGTTAGAGCAGTCGTCCTCCAATGCAGGAGTTGGGGGTTCAAATCCACCAGCAGTCACATGCTGAAGTGTCCCTGGGCAAGACACTGAACCCCTCGTCACCTCTGATGTGTGTCCCATCAGTGTATGAATGTGATCTAAAACACTGATTAGTCTTTTTGGAATGATTTGTTCTATTAGCTTTGTAGAGATCTAGTATAGAGCTGTATGAATGGGTAAGTGAGGCACAGATTGTAGTGTAAAGAGCTTTGAGTGTCTTGATCAGATAGAAAGAGGTGATATAAGTACAGTCCATTTACCATTTATTATGAGAATAATGTGAATTTGAATGACATATTGTAAGCTAAGGACGTTTTCACACTAGATAGTCCGGTAGACTCGGTTCGGGACCAATATTCATGAGCTTTTGTTTACATTTGAGCTGGTGCGTTTGCATTCACACTGCACTGTGCAGTCGAGTCAACCTGTTGAACCAACCTGTTCCCCCGCTCGCCTGTGGGGGCGCTGCACCAAGAACTACTGAAAGAAACAACACAAAAACCTCTGAAGACACGTCTTCTTCTTCTTCTGTAAATAAAAATAAAAACGAAGTGGCATCAAGTTTTAGCAGTTTTAGGAGTTATATTTTGTCATTTTTCAAAAATGGACTTAGCATGAGCAGAAGATGAGACAGAAGACCATGGAGAATATTGTTTTTCACACAAGTCAGCTGACGGCTACATATAAGGTCAGAGAAATACGTGTTTGTTTACCCTGTGGAGTGGGGCCCGGTCTGTTTACATTCACACTGCACTCGAACCGTGCTGGAGTTCGCTTCTACCGGACCGAGACCTAGGTTTTAGCCCGGGCCAGAGTTCGCCTTTTTGTTCCGTGACAGAGTTCGATGGCGCGTTCACACCTCCCTAAACGAACCAGAGTTTCTAGGAAAATGAGCTAGAGTTCGATTAAAGTGACTAAACAGGGCTAGTGTGAATGCACCCTAAGTCCAATAAGCTGCGGTGGCCGCCTTGAATTAGGTTGACTGCAAAAGTTAATAAGTTGTACAGCTGACATACATACCATAGTTTATTTCTGGGTGTCAATCCAGCCTGTACCGTGGTTTATAAGGTTGTTAACAGACAATGTTGACTATAGCATTTAAAGTTTTAAGGAAAGATGTTGAAAAACCAGTCAGTGCTCAACTTAATATAAGAAAATATTTTATAGTGTTTTAATGTATAGAGTTATCCTTATTCCTGGGGGCTCTATTGTATAAATGATTATGGGTAAAACTTCTTGTCCGACAGGAAGTAGCAGTAAGCATTGGTTAAGCATGGTATCAGAGCACGGACCGCGGTTTATATGAAATTAATTTACATTCAGTTCAGCAGATAAAAAACTGTTTTTGTTTTGTTTATATTTATTTAACAACTATAAAGTTTACTAAAATAGTTGTGCTGAGTTCAGGTTCCTGTTGTGTTCAGGGCTGCAGAACAACAAGACCAAACTAAATCAGTGGATACAACACCAGAGTTTAAAGACGGACCCAAAACAAAAAGAGTTCCTGTGAAAAGAGGTATAGTTTCCATCTCCTACCTAGAGATGAGGAGTTAAGAAGAATGTGGCTGAAAAATGTGAACTTGAAGCGAACACCCAAAACGCTGTATGTGTACTAATTTCACTTTGTTGACAAACGGCCGACGGAGGAAAACCTGCATCCTACTTTGTGACTGGACTACAATAAACCACCAAAGAAGAGACTCCGGATCCTCAGAAGGTTTGAAAACAGTGTGACAAGATTATCAGGTATGATTTCAAGTGTATGGAGGGCACAGCTTTATACAGTAGTATTTGTTCGTCTTCAGTATTACGATTTTCTCTGCAATTAACCCAAGCTCGGTGGTGGAGGACTTTAAGGATTTGGCTGGGTGTAGCCAATCTCTTTCTTACACCACCTGAACCTTGAGTACAGCTCTGCATTGTGTGAAAGAAGACAGCTCAGGAGTTCCAGGTCAGCCTAACTGATGACGTGTTTATTCTGCAAACATGTTAGCTAAAATACTGTAAAACATTTTCTTCTCTACAATAACTTTTAGATAATAAATCAACAGGAGCTCTGTGGGAAACTCACCTCCCTCCGTTACAGTCATCAAAGATCTGGTGAAGGAGGAAGTGAGGTCACAAGTTATGACCGCAAAAATAAAACTAAATTTTCCCAAAATTATTACACAGGTTTTGTTTAAATAATAATTTCAAGATAAAAATGATAGACAATAAGATTAAAAAAATAAATAAAAATACATAAATAAAATTAATAAGTGAGAGATTTTCGGTGGAATGCATAATGTTTCCTTTCTTCCATGCTTCACTCACCCCCCCCCCCCCCCCCAAAAAAAATCCTGATTGCTCAAACAAAATACCACACTTGTAAACTGGGAAAACCAACACTTTGACAAAGTTATAATGGGGTTGACCTAAAGAATATCATACAAAGTATTTATAATCAGCTATAGAAGCTTCCTGTAAAAACAGGTCCGGATAAATTTAAAGGGTGATCAAACCTCAATCTCTCACCGAACAGTATGACGCCGAGTACATCAAACCATCCACCTACTTGTGTCCCATAAGTGTGTTCACACATTCATCATAATGGATGTCTCAGGAAATAAACAATATGAAAAAAATATCTCACTAAAACAGCGTGAGAAGAGACTGTGATATCTTACCCACCGAACTGGTAAACTGTCTGATACTGAATGGCTTTTGTGCCATAGACTCTATGAGGTGGTCAACCCTTTTCACAACCCTACCAATTCATGTTCTAACACCACCTGATGCACCTGCTCTACCAGAGACTTCACTGATAGAGCCCTGATCTCTATCAGCTGTATTTACTGCATCTGTAATGTCTGTCATGTTGTTCTCTGTTCGTGGTGCAAGTAAACCATCACACTCCGTAAGGTTAAACGTCTCAGTCCTGGATGTTTGCATGTTCTTAGGTCCATGATCCATATCTTGACTCTCCGTTGTCATCTCCTGTCTGTTCTTGGCATGACTGCTCCTGTCCTGAATCACAAATGCCGATATTTCTTGTCTCACTGATACAAGTATCTTTGCATTGGCTGTGTCTCCTGAATCCTCTTCCTCCATGTAGCCAATGACATCTGCCATAGAAGTCCTCTCCTCAGACTCATCAGAGCTACACACAGTCCTATCCATGTCACCATCTGCAGACTCAATGGGCAAGAACATGATGTCCAAGTTGAGATTTTGGTGCACTACTTTTGTATCCCCTTTTTCATCCTCCAGCTTGTAGATGTGTGCCTTGGGATCTTTTTCTATGACTATGTAGACTTTAGACTGCCAATTGTTGGCCAGCTTTCTTTTCCATTCATTTGTAAAACTGGTTCGGAAGACCCTCTTGTCAAAAGTTGAAGATCATTTGGACCCACTTCAATTTGCTTATCGTTCACATAGAGGAGTGGAAGACGCAACAAGAATGTAAGGATGGTACCTTTTTGTGGCCCGGTTTGTGTCTGTGTTCCCTTGTGCTCCCTCATTAGTTCTATTAGTGCCACCCGTGTCTCGTCCCAGCTGTTTGTTATCACATCTCGTCTTGTCCCTGTATTTAAGCCGTCTGTTCAGTCTTGTTCGTTGTCGCATCGTACTTGTTGGGTTTCCTGTGTTCCCCCTGAGTCTTCCTGGTTCCTTGAGTCTCCCGTGTCTCCTGAGTCCTCCTGAGTTTCCTGTGCCTCCTTCCTATTTCATGTAAGTTTTGCTGCCCCGTCAGCTTGTTATTTTGTACCTTTATTTATCATTAAAATCCTATTTTTGTATTCTGCCAAGTTGAGTCCCTGTTCTGCACTCTGGGTTTGTTCCTTCCTAGCAAATCCTGACAAAGAACTCTTTTAAATATATCCTGATGCATGCTCAATAATCCAGGTAGAAAAATCCAAAAAAGTTCAATCTGATCCTCTGGACATTCAAAAAAACAAAACAAAGCAAAAAAATATAGAAACGTTTCGTCTCTCATCCAAGAGACTTCCTCAGTCTGAGGTGCTGTTTTCAGCTCAGTCTCTTAAATAGCACCTTCTCAGAGTGGATCAACCAGTTTGCTGCTGACAACCAAAACCAGCTGATCACATGCTCAAGAAGGACCATCAGCCTAACAATGGATCATTAGCACACTGATGGCCGTTTACTGTTCACAGAGGGCTGAGTGATACTAGCAATCACAGCATTGTAAGAGGGGGACAGTTGAACCCGGAGGCCTCCACCCCTGTTTAATGATGGACGATTTCTTTTCACAAAGATGGCCTCCTTTACTCCTCTCTCAAACCATCGTTCCTCTCTGTCCAGGATGTGAACATCTTCATCCTTGAAAGAGTGACCACTGGCCTGGAGATGAGTATAGACCGCAGAATCCTGGCCTGATGATGTTGATCTTCTGTGCTGGGCCATCCTTTTGGCCAGTGACTGTTTAGTTTCCCTGATGTAAGACTGATCACAGCCCTTCTGACACTGAACAGCATACACAATATTACTCTGTTTGTGCCGGGGGACTGGATCTTTGGGATGAACCAGTCTTTGCCGTAATGTATTTTGGGGTTTAAAAGCCACTGGGACGTTATGTTTAGAAAATAAATGTCTCAGTTTCTCTGATACTCCCTCAACATACGTAATGACCACTGGTCTGGGTTCCTCCTTTTCACCTGATGGCTGACTGGAGTCCTGTTTGGGTTTCTTCTCTGCTTTCAGGAAGGCCCAGTTAGGATATCCACATTGCTCTAGAGCCTGTCTTGTGTGGGATTTCTCCTTCTGCCTGGCTCCTGAGCTAGTGGGGACGCTGTCTGCTCTGTGATACAGAGTCCTGATGACTCCTAACTTGTGCTCCAAAGGGTGATGGGAGTCAAACTGCAAATACTGGTCTGTGTGGGTGGGTTTGCGGTACACCTCAGTTTGCAATTGTCCTCTATCAGAGACTGAGACCTCACAGTCCAAGAAAGCCAACTTGCCATTTTTTACATCTTCTCGTGTGAACTTGATGTATTTATCCACAGAGTTGATGTGGTCAGTAAAATGTTGGACTTCCTGAGATTTAATTTTAACCCAGGTGTCGTCAACATACCTGAACCAATGACTTGGTGGTGTCCCTGAAAAGGACGTCAAGGCTCTCTTTTCTACCTCCTCCATGTACAGGTTGGCAACAA